>NW_013667678.1:95763-106297 GCF_000517525.1 Limulus polyphemus | reverse complement strand
GGGTTGTTCTAAACAAAATTTTAAGTGTTATTGCACTTCTACTACATCCTAACCAAGAAGTATAATAAGCTATAATAACTAATCTTATGAGGTATTATAAGCTGTATTAACTAATCTTATGGAGTATTATGAGCTATAATAACTAATCTGATGAGGTATTATAAGCTGTAGTAACTAATCTTATGGAGTATTATGAGCTATAATAACTAATCTGATGAGGTATTATAAGCTGTAGTAACTAATCTTATGGAGTATTACGGGTTGTTCTAAACAAAATTCTAAGTGTTATTGCATTTCTACTACATTCTAACCATGAAGTATGATAAGCTATAATAACTAATCTTATGGAGTATTATGAGCTATAATAACTAATCTGATGAGGTATTATAAGCTGTAGTAACTAATCTTATGGAGTATTACGAGTTGTTCTAAACAAAATTTTAAGTGTCATTGCAGTTCTACTACATTCTATCCATGAAGTATGATAAGCTGTAATAACTAATCTTAAATTAGTTATTATAACTCATAATACTCCATAAGATTAGTTACTACAACTCATAATACTCCACTTATGAGGTATTATAAGCTGTAATAACTAATCTTATGAGGTATTATAAGCTGTATTAACTAATCTTATGGAGTATTACGAGTTGTAGTAACTAATCTTACGGAGTATTATGAGTTATAATAACTAATCTTATGAGGTATTATAAGCTGTAATAACTAATGTTATGAGGTATTATAAGCTGTAATAACTAATCTTATGAGGTATTATAAGCTGTAATAACTAATCTTATGAGGTATTATAAGCTGTAATAACTAATCTTATGAGGTATTATAAGCTGTAATAACTAATCTTATGAGGTATTATAAGATGTAATAACTAATCTTATGAGGTATTATAAGCTGTAGTAACTAATCTTATGAAATATTACTCCCATTGAAGATTTAGAAACCTTTTATATTTATCTAACTCTAAATAAGCTTTAAATAACTTGTAGAAGTCAATATAATGACAAATTGCTACAAGGAAACTATAAAGCTAGTTTTTCAATTTCAGTTTCAATACTACCAAAGTTATTAAACATTACTTCATAGCTGATTTTATTGTGTTCTTTGTAACCTATAGCAATCATATTATAAAACTTACTCACATAGAAGCTTTGTTTCATTAGCTTTTTTAACTGCTGATTCCACAGATTGTAACTTGTAGTAATTAACCTTATGAAACATTACTCACTCTGCAATTCTAAGAGCTTCTTTAATTGCAGCTTCTACAGTTTCCCCTTCTGCTGAATGTTCTTGAGATATTGGAACTGCAACTAAAATACCACTCTCTAGATTTAGTTCATCTCTGGCTACTAATAGAAAAAAGAAAATAATTCATTTATTTTATTTATTTGTATAAGCATAATACAGCATAACAAAACTACTGGTAAATTAAAACGTTTTTTTTTTTCACTTCAACAAATAAATTTAGACAAAAAAATTAGAACAATCTGTGATCAAAGTTAAAAAGTAATCGTTTTAAAACTTCTTGATATTAATTGACCACAGAACTAATTCTGGAACAATGTTACTTCTTCTTTCAAATTCATTTTATTTACTTCTTCCTGGTGTTTTGTTCCTTTATTACCCACAGATATCAATAATCCTTAACCTACAAGATTTTTTAACCCCAAGTTATTGGCAACCCCTACACCCACTACTTAGATCTGTTTCCAACCCAAGACATCACTCATATTACAATTATGATATTTTTCTATCTTAGAACTTTTGTCTTTTAATATGTGGAACTTCCTTGTCTGCTACTAGCCACCACAGAAAAATCATGTTTAAATTAAACAAGTGCCCACAGAAAAATCCTGTTTAAAACTAAATATCTTTATCATTTCAGATTTTTCCTTATATGGCTTCGTTTAATTCTCAAAGAATAATCCTGGTGGCACTGTAAAAAAAAAACAAAAAACACTTAAAATATTGCAATTATTTTCCTTTTCTTTGTAGTTTTCACAGCGGTTACCAGCCTCACAAAACAAACTAAGTTATTGTTTTTATTCTTCACTGGTAATTTTTTCCTCTTTTACTAGCCCTAGGTATCAAACCTTTTGAACCTAAGTAGTTCCTATCTCAGATATATTTATTGCCAATTGGTTGGTGATTTTTGTTTAGTTAGATGCAACAGAAATGAATCTATTGAAACTATATACACTTTCCTTCTCACATATGATCTTGTTATCCCAGTTTTATTCATTTATCAATCTCTTTTCACCTGGTAGATTGTTCTTTCTCTTATTTACCCCATTACGACCAATTATCACTCTAACTTGGTTTTTCTCCATATCAAGATGTACAAAAGCAAATATCAGATTGCATGTACTTACTAATAAGCCTTGCAGCTTCCTCTGGTGTTGTTACATTATAAGGAGCAAGAAATCCACTATCAGATGTGAAGAATGCAGGGAAATTTCGAGAGGGTCCATACGTGACAACACTAACCCCAAAGGTTTCCTGGACAGATTACATACTGATCAAGAATGAGCTATCAAAATACACAAAGAAACAGAACAGGCACAAGGTTTAGCAAGAGAATTAATATAAAGCATGAAGGGAAATGCCGTGTCATTTTCTGTTTCTGTCATTTTTTTTCACTTGTCCTCCTAGGTTTAATAAATTGTACTGAATGAAAAGAACTAATAAAGAGCTTTAATTTAATTTAATTAGGCATGTACCTGTAATTTTAAAAATAAGGCAAAGCCTACTAACACCTTAATATTATATAATGGTACTGATCAGGAACAGATAATAAAACCCATACAATTTTAGAAAGAAAGAAATTTTAAACCACCACAGAAGTTGAAGCACAACTTTTGTTACTGATCTGTTGTTGACCAAAAAACCAGAAGCCAATGCATACTAATCATCTGATTGTTGTTAAAGTGCTCAAGTACAGCAGCAAATTTTATCAGCAATAATTTCCACTACACTAATATAATATTTTTTATTGGGGAACTAAAACAAAAAATAATGTTGTAAACTATGTTTTTAATGTTGTAACTTGTATGTTAAGATGGGCCTGGAATGCTTAGAAAGTTCTAAGTTGGCATGAAGTTTTTGAAGCTACATTAAAAAATATGAGATAGTTGTTTCAAGAGTGAGTAAGTTAAAAATATTATTAAGAGAGTGTAGAGTTATTTCCAGATAGAAAGTTTAATCAGTCAGTGTGTTTTTAGTAAAGTTAAATTTCCTAGTCTAAAAATGTGTTTCTGATAGATACTCACCTTCATGCACAGAATAGCTACATCTCTCACACATTTGCCTATGATTTTATCATGTCACTAGCCTTGAGCTACCTCCCACCTAAAATTCACGTACTTAACGTGAAATGCGCTGGTGCATAATGCAATCACCATGCAACAAGAACCCTCCACTAATAGAAGGGTGACACTTCCATGCACAGTAACTCCCCTTAAGCACTTGCACTCTATATTATATCTTTCTTAGACAAGGTAAGGAGAAAGTACACTAGAAGCTGGGAGGTCGGGTGTGAATATGTCTATCGAAAATACATTTTGAAGTTAGGAAAATGTTAACTTCCAAGATGATAACTCACCTCAACACACACAGAATGGCTAGAATCCCAGGATGAATCAGTAGTGGAGGGGCAGTGCAAATTTAAACCTAGATGACCTTCCTTCAAAAAGCACCTGAAGGGAAAGCCCATGGAGTATGACACCCAATTCAAAGGCTTCAAAGGGGCATACCTATGGAGGGCCACATCTCGCCAGGGTATACACTTCACCTGGAATACAAAGGGAGAAGGAGAATAGGCAAAAGAGCCTCAACTGTCGCAGGAATGGGTGGAATTTAAACGTGACCAACTAACCGCTCGTATACAAATGGTTGATGAGTCAATATGTATAGTGCTGTTAGGGCACAATCAGATCATATGCTGTGTGCTCACTTTGATTCTATTGGACAGACTCTGTCTACAGGATGAGGGCACATGAGTTGTTTCAGGAGTGACCTGTACTACACAGACAGTTTCAGCACCCCCATACCTCTCACCATATTGTGCTAAGATTCAGAAAGTTATTATACGAGAATTGATTAATATTATTAACTCCTTAAACCCAAGTGGACACTGCCAGTGTCTGACCAAAAATCCCAGTTTACCCATCAGACAGTGACAGTCCTAATTATCATCATATCTTATAAAATTTCCAGTCTATTTGTGAAACACGGTTTGGATTAGTTTTCAACTAAAGAGACATAAATACATAAATAAATGTTATAGGATATCATGAAAATAATTCCAGCAGAACATGCAAACAATTATGGGTTTAAAGAGTTAAGTCAGTAAAGAACAAGGACATGATACTGAGTGTTATACGGACAATACAGAAGAGTCACCAAAACATTACACTGTAAATTATTCAACAAGGTCTCAAGAAGAGTCATAATATGCAGGTTGTTCAGGGTTATTAAAGCCACAGTTACAAATATACAAAGACATTAAATGAGGTAAATTAAGAGTTTACATACAATAAAGAACAGACACTGTTGAGTCTCACATACACGTACAAAATGATCACAAAGATGTTGTATGGTTGGGTGACCATACTGTCCTTGATTTCTGGGGACAGTCCCTAGATGACAAATGTTGCCCCAGGAAAATAATACACATAAAAGTATCCCTAATTTGAGAAAACAGGGCCTGAAATATCCTTACATTTTATTTTTTAATTTATTATGAAGTATGTGACAGAAATATAAGAGATATAAAAATGAATCTACTTTTTTATCATTACTAGCTTAAGTATAGCATGAGAACATCTGTGCAGTCGCCTTAGCTATGAACTTGAAAATGTCATAGAATATCTACCTGTTCTTTTTTTGGACAGGAAAATTCTAAAATATAAACTCATCAGAGAATTACATCAGGCACTAGCACAGCAATCCTCTCCAACAGGGTCCAAAATTTGCATCATTTAGTCAGCATGCTCACTGCCATCAGCAGTATTAATAATTCTTACCCTAGTGCCAACCACACATCTCTTTTTTTAATTAATCCTGGTGTCAAATACTTATATGGATAACTATACTATATTTAATTATCTCATTGAAGCCACTTGTAATACATAACCCACTGGTGTGTCACACGGTCCATAACTAAACATAGATTGTGACCCACCAGTGGGGCACATGGGAGTCAATGTGTTAAGCATTTTTCCTATTTTACTGTGTCATCAACATGCATTTGTATACTTTGTTTTCCTAAAACCTCAAACTTATGTTTTCATCTCATGAAAGTATTTTCTTTACTTCAATCTGCCAAATAGAGCATCTAGCTTTTTTGGAAGAATCACGGGTCAGTAGGGATGGGCAGAAATCCCCATCTGCTTTACTCTGGAAATCCATGAGTGATGGTCTTTCGTATCCAAAACAATGATAAAATATATATACACACACACACACACACATACCACTGGATAAGCAGCTGGTGGTCTTACAGAAACACCCCATCTCAACAGTGAGCATTATAGAAGTATACAATTTAGTGCTAATATAATATTAAGCATACCTGACCAGGCAACACCTGCCACCAGATGGGATCTGGAAATGTGATGTTGATCAACTAAATAAGATATAAAATAATAATATGTCATCATACTCCAGTCAAAGACGAACAGACGTGTAGAATTGCCACAGGAGGAAGACAATACCCTCCTGAGGAAAACACAATTAGATTGTGCAGAGAACATGCAACAAATGTATTGGGAGTTGTCCACATACCAGCCCGAACTATCTCCTTCAAAGGATGGCAGATTCAAGCAGCTACAGGCATAGCTAGATGACAAATGTGGTGTGAAGAAACATTATGCAAAAGGCAACCCTCCATGGAAAAGTCGGGATACACCAGTCTTATGATTTAATGAACCCAAACGGTGAGCATAATAGGTGATAGAATAACATGAGAGGAAGCAGTAAAAGCCACATAGTATAGCAGGGAACAAACTGGACAAAGCAGTCAATTTGTATCTGAATGGGAGTACAGATGAGAAATGGTAGGTAAGGAAATAGAAGAAAAGGCTAAACAACCTTCCCAAGCAGCATGTCTCAGGAGGGAAGTCCAAAACCCGATCCAGATAGAGGATAACATACAAGGAATGGTAAAATATGAGGGAAACATTCATGGCATAAATATCAGGATGACAACAAACCCATGCCAGGCAGAAGAGGAAATAGGTCTGAAGGGAAAGATGGTATAAGGAATACATTGCAATGTGTTCCAAGGGGGATTTGGACAGGGCATGATGGAAAACCCTTCAGACTTTGGTCTATTCATCGTGGCTTCTGCCCATCCCTTCCTTCTGTTCCTCATTTATTCCAGTTCTTCACCTGGTTGTATAATCAAGGTTTGTTCATGTCAACTGTTGCTAGTTATAAGGCTGCTGTATCAAATACACCTTTCAATCTCCCACTTCCAGAATGCCTCCTCCTTCCCATTTATTTCCCTCCTTTTCTGTTCCTTTCATCTGGTCCATCCACCATGTTACTTTGTTTTACCAGATTGGGATCTCAGTAAGACCAATGCCTCTGATATACAGAAAAGGAGGAAGGTTGAAAGGAAAGATGCTACACTAAGGGTGAGTTCCTAAGCTGAGGCAAGGGACTGGATAAAAGTCATGTGTGCAGATGAAGTTTAGTGACATCAGAATGAACCATGTAGGATTGCGACTGTTGGAGGAGAGACCAGGACAGAGGTAAGGGCAGTGGATGTCACTCCAGCAAGTGCCAGAGCAGATAGAATTACATCTGAGCAGGCCAACACATAGCAACAAGCAGGACACAACAAGGAATGGTCTGGAGAAGGGAAAACACTGGTGAGGAGTCTGATCGGAGGGTAGGTATATAAGTGAAGACCTCTGAAAACCTGACTGAATGCATCCACTCCCAGAGCTGAAGTGTGTGGAACCAGAGACCAAAAGGAAGGAATTTTGGTATTCCAATGAGTGGCAAACACATTTATATGTTGTGTTCCAAGTTGAGAACACGCCCACCAAAATACTTGTGGAAGAAAGGATCACTCCGTGGGAAGAACCTGGTTGTGTCGAGATAAGCAATAGGCCACCAGATTCATGATGCTGGGAACATGAAACACCAAGATCACCATGTAGAGGTTGTGGGTCCAGTAAAGAAGATCCAGCAGCTGAAAACACAGAGGTCTAGATTTGGTTCCTCCTTGATTGGTGATATAGTCGACAACAGTGGAATAGTTGGGATGAACCATAATATGTATTAACTGTACATTGCACTCACCTGGGTACTATTGACCTGTGTAAGAGCTGTGTAATGAAAAACTTCAGGGAGACAATAAAATAACAATAATGTAGCTAGATATATCTACATGTTTACTAGAATGCACAAATTTTAATAATTCACATATTAATAAAATCATGAGTATTTTTTAAAAGATATTATTTAGTCATTATGAATTCAAAGATATCTAAGATAACAATCTAAAAAAAATGAGCAACAAGAAACATTAATCACAAAACACAATTAAGTTTTAAGCCCATAATTCAATATGGTCTCTAACCAAATACTCCAGTGTCTTCTCTATGTCTAGGATAGACTTCACTCCTCCTGACACAACTGTCAAAGGCGTACGACTTAGCTCTGTTAGATCAGCACTTATGTCCATACCTAAGGATGATAAAAAAGCAGGCAAATATAAAATGGCTTAATGTCCATACCTAAGGATGATAACAAAGCAGGCATGGCTGAATAAAGTGGACAAATATAAGATGGCTTAATGTCCACACCTAAGGATTACAACAAAGCAACTACTCATAAAGGAAGTAGACACATATAAGATGGCTTAATGTCCACACCTAAGGATTATAACAAAGCAACTACTCATAAAGGAAGTAGACACATATAAGATGGCTTAATGTCCACACCTAAGGATTATAACAAAGCAACTACTCATAAATGAAATGGACACATGTAAGATGGCTTTATGCTATACCTACAGAAGATAATAAAGCAATCACAGCTGAATGAAGAGGACACATGTAAGATGGCTTATTGTCCATATCTAAGGATGGTAACAAAGCTACTACTCCTGAATAAAGAAGATGCATGTAAAATACATTGTTTGATTAAAACAAGGTTCATATACTTATTTATAACATAAAAACTGGACATAAATATGAATAAATATCAATAACATCAATGGAGCAAACAATTCCAGTGCTATTTTATCAACAAACATTCATTCATACCAAATAACAGCAGCAGTCTCAGACATTATTAACTACTCATCCAAAAGATCGTCAAACAAATTACAACTAGCTGTAATCACAGTAAACAGTAACAAAAGTGACTACTTCACCAACAAACATGCATAAAATCATAAATGTGATATATATAGGTATATCATGTATTTTATACCTTCTATAGTGATATAGAAGTTGTTTTTTAATTTTTTAGTTTCCACACTGGTGACTAAAAATGATCCAGAAAGTCATTGCCTTTGCTTTGTTCTATTTCCTTTGTTCTCTTAGTAGGTAGCATGTTTTCTGCCTATAAGGGTATTTAATCATTTTATGAAATGTCTTAATTAAACAGACTGGCATTGAATATCCTGGTTTATTATGACTTCAACTTAAAGTGACAGCCAACCAATGCTGTCAGAGAACTGAAGTCATGATGCAATGCCGATCAATAGATAATGAAAGTAAGTTTACATTCTAGATTTGAGTGAACTTTCTTTGTTCAGTTCTACTTGGTTTTCATCATGGTTAATTCAGCAGACATTCATCTATTTTGATATATGGGAAGATGACAAGCTATTCGTTGATCCAATAAAGGCAGCAGTTTTTTCCATTCCTTGTTGCTGAGTATTCCCAAAGCCTAATTGCTTGATAGACTACAGGAACAATTGAAGATCATGATGGAGAGAAAGATACTAGCCAAAACAGCCCAGCTAATGGTTAGCCTTCTTCATCACTTAATTGGTCAAGGAGACACTGGATGTCAAGCTTTAGCTAGACTGATGTTGGACAGCTGTAGAAGTGTCTAAGCAGAAACCTTACCATCATGAAGATGCAGTGTCACTGCCCAATGTAAGCTGTGCAAGAATATAGTTGTTTTACAGTTTGCTTTGTTTTTTTACTTATTATCCTTCAGTGTATACATGTAGATACTTTAATGAAACATTCTCTGGTCTATATATACACATGCATAGTTATTTTAATTATGGTTTGCTTTCTGTTTGTGTGAATGGTTTTATTTTAGTGTGTTTTTATTATGCCATTCATTGTAAATAATTTTATTTTATATATGTATCTTAGTGGTAAAGGGTTTATTCTCACTTTAATTTTGAATAATTTCATGGCATGTTGCAGGTTTGTGCATCAGTGTTAAAAGGTTGTTTTTATTATGTTAAATCTTGAGTACCTGAGTTACAGTTTGTGATTATAACATAACATAATGTTTTGGGACAACATGGGACCTATTGGTTCATCTTGGCTGTTCCATCCTCAAAACTAAACTAAAATTATTAAAAAAAAATTTAAACCCAGCCATTTTCATTCATATACTTATCAAGCTTTTTCTTAAACTCACTTAAATTTACTACCTCTACAATATCTGAAGGAAACCCATTCCAAAGGCCAACCACCCCGTTAGAAAAATAAAACTGTATTAGCTGAAGATGACTCCTACTTTGCCAAAATTCATATTTGTGTCCCCTAGTCCTACTATTCTCGTTGTTAAATATTAAAAAATACAATATTCCAAATGTGGCCCAACCAGTGACCTGTACAATGAAAGTATAACCTCTTTAGACTTGTATTAAATATTTATGTACATAAAACCTAAAATCCTATTTGCCCTGCCACTAGCAACAGCACACTGCTTGGATGGCTATAGAGACTGATTATCAAGATCCCTTTCTTTCATGACACTGTTAAGGTTATTCCCATCCAAATTATAATAACCCACATGCATTATCTTGCATTTATTATAATTAAAACACATTTAATATTTATTTGCCCGACTCACTAAATGATCTAAATACTTTTGTAAATTAGAAGCATCCTCTTCAAAGCTAGCAACACCCAATACCTTAATATCATCTGGAAATTTCAGTATTTTATCAACCATTGCTTCACCTATGTCATTGATGTAAATCAAAAAAGGTAAAAGTCGTAAGACTGAGCCCTGAGGTATCCCACTTGTAACATTAATCCAGTTTGACTGAACTCCATTTGTAGCAACCCTCTACTTTCTTCCATCCAACCACTCTATCCAGTTTGCTAACTTATCCCCCACACCTATAGAAATATTTTTTTACAAGCTTTTTACGTGGCACTTTGTCAAATGCTTTCTGAAAATCCAGACCAAATCTACACCCTTACCTTCATCTACATAAACTTTTCCATAGAATGTCATAAGATTTGTAAGATTTCCACCCTTTCGATCATTTCTGTATTTGAAGTTAACAATAAGTCTAAAATAGCAT
>NW_013667678.1:88908-94763 GCF_000517525.1 Limulus polyphemus | reverse complement strand
AATCTATATGCCTAAAATTAAAATCACCCATAATCATGACTTCATTAACAGCTGAAATCTTCATCTCGTTGTAAAGTTTCTCATTAATTTCATCAGTATCATTTGGTGGTCTGAAACAAATTCCCACTAAAAGCCTTTTCCTTTTATATCCACTAACAGAAATCCTGATGGATTCAATCTTCTTGCTATTATCTTTGATATCCTCAACATCAACAGGATGTAACTCACATTTTACATATAAAGCCACTCCTCCTCACCTCTTTAATACTCTATCCCTATTAAATAGCCTGTAACCCTGTATTTCAAAACATTTTCTGTCATCAAAATCATCTATGTTTAACCAGTTTCAGTTATTCCCATTATATCAAAATCTTCCATTGCTGCCAGTGCTCTAAAATCATCTATTTTATTTCTTATACTTCTAGTATTAAAATAGTAACAATTAAGCCTATCCTTATAACTACTTCTATACTCATTTGCATTCAGCTTTTCTTCGCCCTCACAACTGTTTAGTCCTAGTTTAAAACTTCCCTTACAGCTGAGTTAATAGCCTTAGCAAACAAGCCAGCCCCTACTTTATTTAAATGTGAACTATCCATTGAAAAAAAAGCTCCCTTCTCCCACTGAGCTGATCCAACAAGTCCAACCAGCCAACCTGCTAATACTAATCTAAGCCTAGCATTTAGCCCTGATGACCTACTTATAACTTCATCCCCACAGTTAATTCTGGGCAGTATCCCTGACAAAGATAAATTTTGGCCATTTTCTTTAAGTGCCTTTATCAACCCCTTATACTTATTAATTAGCTCCTCTGACCCACCTTTCCCTACATCATTAGCCCCTACATGCACTAGAAAAACTGCATCTCTGCTAGCCCCCTTTGTTATATCTCTTGCTCTGTCAGTTATATTCTCCACCTGTGCCCCTGGGTAGCATAATCTGATTATTTTCTCCCTATTTACCCCACAGACTATTCTATCCACATGCCTTATCAACGAATCACCTATAACTATAACCTCCTTATCGTCCACATCCTTCTCTGATCCTTTTGTTTTCTTTCCCTCCAATAATTCCCCATCTGCAGAAGCCAAGGGCTGAAATTTGTTGCTCAACAGAATAGGCTCATTATAACTAAATTCACCACTTTTAGCCCTAACAGTACTCTTTCTAACTTCCTTAAAGTCATTGCTAGCTGATGTATCCCTTGCATGTAAAAGCTTAAGCTCCTCCTAAAATCCTGCTGCCATTTCCCACAATCTACACTTCTCTTTATCTATTGCATCTACTTTAATCAAGATTGCCTCTAGCTTTTCCTCCAACCTACAAACTCTACATAAAAATTGTACATCTTCATTACTAGCTTCCTTAAAAGTTTTTACTATTTTATATGCCTGCATATGTTAGACTACCCACCTTTAAAAGTGGTAGGTATTTGCTGATAAAGCTTCTTTTATTATATGTCTTCAATGTTAAAGTTCCTTTCTTATCTTTGTTAAAGGGTGTTCTTGTCTCTGCAAGTGTTTACCTACAAATTCCTTGTTTTTTGTTAAGGGTTTGAACAGTTGCATGCATGTTTTATGAATAAACTAATGTTAACATGCTCCTAAACCACATCATAAGTTTAAAGATGATTGATTTCAAAGTTAAGTTTAATTGTTGGCCTTAGAATAAGCCTGAGAGAGATAGAGAATGGAGGAGTGTGATATGCGGGCACATAATGAATTTTCTACCTTATATAGTGATATAGAAGTTTTTTACATTTTTGATTATTTAGTTTTAGCACTATCACAGCAGCTACACGTGGTCAAGAAAGTCATTACCTTTGCTTTGTTCCAGTTGCTTCATTTCTTTGTTCTCTTAGTAGGTGGCATATTCTCTGCCTGCAGGGATGTTTCAGCATTGTATGAAGTGTCCAGATTAGATAGGTTGGCACTGAAGTATCCTTGGCTGGTATATTATGATTTTGACTGACAGTTGACCAATGCTGTCAGGGCACAGGGGTCATGATGTTATGCAATCTTTTGGACAAATAAAGCAAGTTTATATTCTAGATTTGAATGTACTTTATTTTTTCATTTCTACTTGGTTTTCATCATGACTAATTCGGCAAAGATTCGTTTTGAGGGACAATAAGCTGACAACCTATTCACTGATCCAATAGATACAATTGTCCACTTGTCTATGCAAATACACAATTTTTTGTTGTTGTGTCCATATAAAGAATGTTTTCACTCTCTTTAAAATGTGTCAAATTTGTTTATTTCTCATACATCTTAACATTTAGTCAAGTTATCAAATATGGAACACTCCCCTTACTTTCTTATAGGACCTGCTGTTATTGCAGTTTTACCATATAAACAAAACATGACCATTGTAAACAACGGTGACTAATTCACCAAAAAGTAACCATATAAGTTATGAATAAAACATGGTCCCTGTAAACACCAGTGACTAGCTACTTCACCAAAGAGCAAACTGCAAACAAAACATGATCCTGTACATAATAACAATAGTGACTATTTCATCAAAAGCAAAAGTGGTCATACACATAACAAAATAAAACAAGTACTCCTTTAAACAGTAACAATAATGACAGTATCACCAAAAGCAAAAGTGGTCATGCACATAAAAGAATAAAACATGACCACTGAAAAAAGTAACAATAATGAGTACATCACCAATAGTTAATCATAAAAATAATAAATATAACATGATCCCTTTTAACAGTAACAAAAGTGACTACTTCACTAAAAGTTAATCGTAAAAATAATAAATATAAAGATTCCTAAAGTACAGATTGTAAGTACTTAACCAAAAAGTTGACATATAAATTATGAAGAAAACATGACTTCAACAAGATTATCAAAAATTGTTAACTTAAAAAGGGAAATAAAGATCATCAAAAATACAGAAATAAGTTGAATCAAAATGCAAAGATTATATTTTCAAGCCTACAACTAGGGTCTCTAAACAAAAGTAGACAAACTATGATGGAAATAGTGTTTACATTATTAGTAGTAAAGAACTTAGAAAATTTTATAGGTTGTAAATCTCAACTTTCAAGAGTCAACTTAAAAATTGACCTACAACCTTTGCAGGAGTTTGTTTAGTAGCTGTAGGCTTTGTTGCCTAAATGGCTTCGAAGAGAAACTTGGCCAGTAGCAATGAAAAAAAAACTGATAAAATGTCTCCTTCTCTATCAAGAATCAACATAAAAATAGTCTTAAAACTTGCACAGGAGTTTTTTTAGTAGGTTTGCCCAGGTTTGAATAAAATATTCATAGCCGTATTTTCTGTATGCTTGTGAAACAAGAATAATATGAATAACAATAATACTAAGAACAAATGGATGAATTTTGAATCTTGTCTAACAAGCAGAAAATCAACTTTTTTGCTACTATCAGTATTTTATCAGGCTTAGCCATTGAGATAGAAGGTTATGAGTGTTGTTTCAAGAACAAATCTGCTTTTTAAATGGTTTTTGCCCGTATGTTCTATTACAATTTTTTTGAAATTCCTTTATGATCCCCATTATGAACCACTATCGTGGCTCACAATAACAGTGACTACTTAACTTAAAATTCAACAATGACATTGTCATTCAGAAAGAAAATTCAAGACTTGTTTGTTGGTAGCTAAGCAAAGCAATACAATGAGTTATCTGTGCTGTACTCACTACAGGTATTGAAACCAGATTTTTAGCTTTAAAAACTTTCAGACTTACCACTGTGGGGGCATCACGACTTGCAAGTTATTCTGTTAAGTTCTATTTTCAAAGTATGATCATGTTCTTATCAAAATAAATAAAGAAATACTTTTTATAGTTTCGATATAATTGATCAATAAAACATACGTTTTTAATTTGGCAACTCTTTCCAACATGAATAAACTTTTAGCATCGTGCAACAATCACTTGTATAGTTAATGATTTGTTTTTAAAATTATTTTCTTTTATTTTTATTTGTTTATTCTTCTGAGTTCAAGAAGTTCTGAATATATATCAACTGTATAGACACATAAATATAATTTGTGTAGTTGGCCATATAAGGTAACACAGAATGTTAGTGGAAAATGAGGCCGGCAACACGTGTTAGATTGAAGATGAAATTTCAAGACTAAGACATTAGAAGTAATTACAAGATTCTTTTAACAAGTAAAACAGATGTCAATACAGCCAATAAATCAGCAGGATACTTAGAAAATGTAAGACACAGATATTACAAAGTGAGTGAGAAATTATGTAACATGTCCAGGAATAAGTTCAGAAAACAATGGAACCACAAAAGAAAATTCCAGCTCTAAAAGTTAGATGCTAGAAAGACACAGGCAAGGCTGGAGGTCGAGTGGCCTAGATCTAGGTACATCCAGAAAATTCCCATTACTTTACTCAGAAAGACATGCTAAAAAGAACCAACAAATCTAGATGCTTTGACATCATGTGCAAAATGGTTAAGCCAAAGCTAGAATCACATGTTATAGTTATTGTTCTTTTTTGGCACAACATCCTGTCTTTATACTATAAAAGCTGAGAGAGAGAGAGTTTGGTTAGTGGAAGTCCTAGAAAGAGAAGCAGTAATCCATAGTTTGTAGATATAGAGAGCCAATTAGCTGAGAAAGCCCAAGATCCAGCCTAAAAATGTGTGTACTAACAGCCTTAGATAGCTTTCACCACTCAAACTTTGTTATATTGCCATATCCACATAATCTAATAACATAACTTTAATATGCCATCAGAACTGAACAGAGTTGATGAATACCTTACTTCAAATAGTTGAGTTACTAATGAGCCACCTAGATAAATTTTTGAAAACCTACCAATTCTATTAACTGTGTAATATATTTCATGGCAAATAAATGTGTTTTTTATTTTACTCCAGCCTCTGAGTGAATTCTTGTTCTTTATGTAAACTTCCTTGAGTTGGTGGCTTGTGTGCTCATGATTGCTTATCTTGGTATTGAATAAATATCATTTGTAGTGGGTTTGTCATACATGTTATCTAGGTGCCTTTTACAATCATATATCAAACCCTGAAACATCTTATTCAGAACTTTCAATCTTGTGCATATTTAAGTTAAACATCAGGTTATCTAAACGTATTATATTTGAATAGCATTTATAGAGAAGAATTAACATGTCAAAAGCAAGAAAAAAACATTTAAACCATACACTTAAATAACAATATGAAAGGACTTGAAATGGTTATTACATGTTTGTTGTCTGCAGCCATATTAACCATGAAAACTTTATAAAGTCAAAAAAATTATATTCAGTTGTTGTTTATAATGTTGTTGTACATTCTGAAATCCACAGACTACAAAAAATGGAAATGAAGCCACTGTGACACTCACTCCCGGCATTTGCACCTGTCTGCTAACAATTTCTTGAAAAAAGAAATCATAATTCATATTTACATAAAATGCATATTGTTGAAAGATAATTCAATTAGAAAAATTGATGTATGTTTCTAGAAAATAATATGTAATAATAACTCAGCTGCACTTCAGAAAAATTTAATAAAAGAGTCGTAAATAGTTTCTTACGAGGGATCTGATTGAAGTGTTTAAAATTGTAAAGGGAATTGATAGTGTTGATGTATGATCTTTTTTTATATTTAACAATGAGAATAGTAGGACAAGGGGACACAAATATAAATTTTGGCAAGATAGGAGTAATCTTCAGCTAAGACAGTTTTATTTTTCTAACAGGGAGGTTGGCCTTTGGAATGGGTTGCCTTCAGATGTTGTAGAGGCAGTAAATTAAAGCGAGTTTAAGAAAAAGCTTGATAAGTATATGAATGAAAAATGTTGGGTTTAAAATTTTATTATTATTATTTTTAATCATTTTAATTTAGTTT
>NW_013667678.1:78259-88891 GCF_000517525.1 Limulus polyphemus | reverse complement strand
CAAAATATTGTGTTATGTTAAAACATACTTTTTTCACCACCTCGATGCACTCCACCAATCCCTCCAGTCACAAATACAGAAATTCCAACTTCGTGAGCAATAACCATTGTTCCTGCAACTGTAGTTCCACCAGTCAATTGCTAGGAAGACAAAACACATCTACATTCTTAAGATTCTCAGCCTTTAGCCTACAGAGCAAAATATAACAACCACAAAAATGAGTTTCATAATGTTTTTTTTATATATAACTTACCATGCATTTTCATACATAAGAAACAATCTTTTAATAAAAATTTAGCTCAAAAATTTGCATTTAAAGATACAAGAAAAATATTCATGTCACATCATAAATATGGTTAATTAAATGGGTGGGCACACAGTTGAGCAAAGTGTTCTTCATTTCAGACATTATGGGGAATGTTATGAGATCCTCCCTTGTAATTTATGCATCCTTTTAGGGTTGGTAATTATTACATATGTAAGCTTCAAGTGTTGAACAATAGAGGGTGTGAAAACATCTCTTAAATTTTTTAATTACTTTGCAATCACTAACAATTGAAACATCATAATTCTTTATATTGTTAGAGAAAATAAACTTATTCAATGGGCATTATAGAATTATAAAATAACAGCAACTAAACACTAGATTATGAACAAATTACAATAAAACCAATGATGTAATGATTGTATAGATTCTGCCAATTTTTACTGTTACAGCATGCACCATAATTAATGCATAAATTATTTATGATACTTTCAATGTAAATATTTATTGATTAGTTATGTGTTTTTGCTTTGAGGTCCACAATGTTAAGTCAGTAAAGGAGAAGTTACATAACCAGTCAAACTTCACAATAACAAGGAACTTGCAATCAGTAAATGCATAGTCTGTAACAAGTTCCATATCATACTAGATTATAAAATAAGTGAATTCACTGTCAATAAAACAAAAGTTTGTTTAAAAAATTAAAGACAATATAAGTTCAAAATAATCAAAATTCAAAGAATCAGTTTATAATCCATATTTGCTACAAGCCACAACAAAAACATTCACAGATTTTTTTTTCAAAAGGCTATCAAGCTGTTTTTGATTGAAAGGTGTCTATCACTTGCATTGTTTCAGCATTGCTTTTAAGATGATTCATTTGATGCACTGTTTAATCCTTGTTGACCAAATTTTAGTCAGGATTTTGTACTACATTTTACCATTGTAGCCAACTGTCTTTGTAAATGCACTTGAAATAACAGCAACTAATTCAGTCTCTCAATTTCAACCTACCACACTTTCCTTGATGCAAAATGCATCGGCCCATTTTTTGTGTCTTTTTTTAATAAGCCTCGTTCCAAGCTTGATATCAATTATCATTAAGCAATGAGTTTATTGTTGCAAAGTCTAAAATATAGGCTAAGCTCCAAGATCCAACTAGACCTAAAGAAGATTGTGTTGCAATATAAATATTATGCTACTAAGATGGAAGTCTAACTACATAAAATTGTTCAAGTGGATAAGGGAACTACTGTTTAGTTGTTTTTATTTTATTTTTCTCCAATAAATCATTAAGTTACATTATCAACAAGACTGTGGACATTTTTTAACCATTAAAGACCCCAGTAAAACAATGTACATATTAATAACTGAAATATAAATGATTTAACTTACATCAGGTTAAAATTTCATGATAAGAAAGAAATACACTGTCAACAAATACCAGGTGTTTTCAATCCAATTAGGTCAATACCAAAATGCATACATGTTTCAGGATGTGTGGTGTGATTCTAACTGAAACATCATAATTAGGTTAAGTATTAATGGTACATTTACTTCCATTAACAATGACTTTTATTTATGAGTTAGATCATCTTGACTCTTCTTTTCAAATGTTTTTAAGAACAAATTACTGACAATTGAAAAAAAGACAAAATTTATATCATTATTATAACTTACCTTACTTACAACATATGGCAAATCTCTCCTTGATATTTTGGATATTTTCCTACTTTCTGCTAACTCTTTTAATTCTGTCTTATTCATACCTAAAATAACAAAAGAAAACAAAATTTATCAAAGCAGAAAAACTAATAAATTATCAGAAACTACCAAACTAACAGATTTCTAATAGAGTTGCTTAAATAAAAGACCACAATTCTAACGATCTGTTATGATCAAATAATTACAAAGAAGTTAACAGTTACAATCAAATAACTAAGTTTTCATCAAAGAGATCCAATATTTCAGTTTTAAGCTTCTACATATATATATCAGAAATTAGTTCAGCAATTTATTCACAAAAACTTATACTATATAAACAGCAACTTTAAAAATTTAATGTGACATCAATAATTTTTTATTAATTCAACTTAGCAAGTCCATAGAAGCACATAAAAAAAATTCAATAATGTATATTTAATAAATTTAGATATACAAAATTGATACTTTATTGTTGTACCTATTAAGACAAAGAACATAATTATAGAATCATTGTCTAGTAATTCAATTAATAGATTCACTGTCACTCGATACACATGTACATCCAAGGGTATGTTAGTCAGTGCCGCATGCATCTGTCAACCATAATATTGAGGCAAATGCATTTTATTGGAAACAGCATACATTAAAAGTTAGTTATGCTGCAACAGTACTTGCATGAGGGTCTCTTCTTGTAGAAATTTTGCTTGATTGTAAATCTTTTGTTTTTATATATATTTTCTGGTAGGCTTTTATGAAAATAGTACTCATTGTAAGAAAGAATCCAAACCCCCACAGAAACTTTAATGTGTTGTTCCCATGACTATAATTTACCCTTCTTGTACATTTAGAATATACCCAAAAACCATGACAAAATATAAAAAACAGATGACACACATGTGGCACTCATAAAATAATTTTAGTTACAATGCCAATGATACTCATGTGCGTCATGGTACAGATTTTAGTTGAATAAGCATATATATATGTCCATTAATATTATTTCCGATATCATTTTCCATTATTAAAATGCTTCTAATGAAAAAATAAAACCAATGGCACTTAGCATGGGTATCAATGTCTGAGGCAGTACTGAATGTTTTAATAACAGTTTATAAATACCATATTTCAAATCCATTCTTTCTCTCTACCAAGATGCAATATTTCACCAGAATGAAGACATTTAAATTTCCTCAATTACTCCATAGAGCATGCAACAACAGATACAACCTCCTCAGTTACTCCATACAGCATATAACTACAGATACAACTTCTTCGGTTACTCCAAACAGCATGCAACAGCAGATACAACCTCCTCAACATTGTACTTTATACAACATGGAACAGTATATAACTCACTACATTTCTCCATATAACATGCAACAACAGATATAATCTCCTCAATTGCTCCATAGCATGTAATAGCAGATATAACTTCATCAGTTACTCCATACATCATAGAACAGCAGATATGACAATGTTATTCTAAGCTACCATACCATCTTTGACAGTAGCCTACAGTCTTATAGTTACTGATCTTTGGCCTAAATTACAGGTCTAAGTTACAGTTTACTCACAACCTTCACAACATTACATCACTATAGCTTTCAAGAGCAAACTTTGCACCAACACAGACAAGATCAACGTATACAAATGGGCCCAAGACAACATCTTACTTTATTTTACCAACTAACTTAAATAATGGTACATAACGAAATTGAGAATCACTATAAAGAAGCAGCAATAAATAATACCAATAAAAGATTTCTCAAGTTTCTTTCTTATTCACGTTAATATTCCTCAGAACTAAATTCCACTCACCACTAAAAATGTTTCAGGGAATGATTATTCTTATTAAAACACAACAAAAACGTGTTCAATACATCAGCTACAATTTCATCGCCAGGAGCTAATCTACTTTAAAAGTACATGTATTGATGATGATGTTTTTTTCTGCTGTATGCATAACTTTTTATTTTTAAAATTGATATTCTGAGTAAAATTTTCATGGTTCTTTTTTGGCCTTAATTATGGGTAATTTAATATTTTTATTTTTTAATAAACCTAAGAAAGTCATATGTAAACCCATAAATCCAGTTTTTTACATTTACTTTAAAGGTTCGTATTTAGGTCTTTGCAGTTTCATAGAAATGCCTTTATTTCTGTATTCTGTAGAGTGCAAGTAAGTTTTCCTCGCTTTACTGAATATTTTTTAACAGTTATAATCAATCTTCCTCTGCCAAAATAAACCAAGACATATTACTAATAATTTCTCTTCAAAATTAAACTAAGTAGATCAGATCATACAAGTTACTACACATTAAAGAAGCTGATCTTATACAGTACAGTAAGTATAACTACAAGTATCATTAACCAATTCACAAAAAAAAGATCTTTAATGATTAAAATACAATGATTCATTGGTTGGGTACCATTGCTATTAATTCTTTAAACCCGAGCAGGTGCTCCCAGCGTTTGGCCAAAAATCTCGATTTACCCATTAAATAGTGACAGTGTCTGATAACATTTATGTCTCTTTGGCTGAAAAATAATATAAACCATGTTATTATCCACCTTTTATAAACAGACTGGAAATTTTGTAAGGTATGATAATAATTATTAGGACATCATGAAAATAATTCTGGCAGAACATTCAAAAAATTATGGGTTTAAAGAGTTAACAACAGTGTTAACAGAACATAATGTTTAGGAACAACAAGGGATCTATTGATCCATCTCAGCTGTCCCATCCTCTAAACTAAACTAGAAGTATTTAAAAATCTTAAAGCCAGCCCTTATAATTCATAGTTATCAAGATTTCTCTTAAGCTAACATAAATTTACTTCCTACATAACATCTGAATGCAACCCATTCAGAGGTCAACCACCCTGTTAGAAAAATAAAACTGTCTTAGCTGAAGATTAGTCACTCTTAAGTATGAAAAAAGATTATGCATGGACACTATCAATTCCCTTTACAATCTTAAACACCTCAATCAGATCCCCTCTAACTCTTCTTTTTCAAGAGAAAACAATTTTAAAGATTTTAATTTCTCCTCATATGACAAACCCTTCATCCCAGGCACTATTCTAGTAACCTTCCTCTGAACCACTTCCAACAATTTAATGTCCTTCCTAAGATAAGGAGCCCAAGACTGAACACAATACTCCAAATTTAGCCGAACCAATGACCTATACAATGAAATTGTAACCTCTTTAGATTTGTATTTAATATTTATGTAGATACAACCTAAAATCCTATTTGTCCTACCACTAGCAACAGTGCAATGCTTGGATGGCTTAAGAGACTGATCAACCATTACACCAAGATTTCTTTCATAACATTGTTAAGAATATTCCCATTCAAATTATGATAACCCACAGATGTTATATTGCATTTTTTATAATTAAAACCCATCTGCCATTTAATATAAATCATTTTGTAAAGCAGCAACAGTATCTTCCTCACAGCCAGCAACACCCAAGATTTTAATATCATCAGCAAATTTAAGCAATTTATTGACCATTCTTTTATCTATGTCATTGATGTAAATTAAAAAGAGCAAAAGGTCCTAAAACTAAGCCATGAGGTATCCTATTTGTAACATTAATCCAGTTTGACTGAGCTCTATTTGTAACAACCCTCTGCTTTCTATCATCCAGCCACTCTTCTATCCTATTTGCTAACTTATCCTCCCACTTATAGAGATATTTTTTTTACAAGCCTTCATGCTGTACCTTGTCAAAGGCTTTCTGAAAATCCAGAAACACCAAATTTACATCCTTACCCTCATCTACATAAGCAGTAACCTTTTCAAAGAATGTTAGAAGATTTGTAAGGCAAGATTTTCCTTTAGTTAAACCATGTTGACTATGCAATAAAATCCTAAACTTTGTTAAATGACTTTGCAAAGCATCTTTTATCAGACTTTTCAAAACTTTTCCCACAACTGATGTAAGACTAATAGGCCTATAATTACTCTCAGAATGGTTTTACACAACTATAAAGCTAAACAATAATTTCATAAGTTGGTTTTCTACAAGTTCTCAAACAAGGACAAAATACCTGTCCACATTTTTGAAAAATATTCAAGTTACCTAAAATGCAATATCCTATTGCAACCACTACCATTAAAAGCAGTTTAGCATAACCACAACTCTATTTCTGTTCATTCATTTGACTCAACACTTGAAACCAGGAAATTATACAAAACACACATATATATATACAGTCTACAACCCAAACACACTCAACAAAATCATGCAAGTTCTTGATGTTTAATCCCATCTGCTTATGATAAAAAATGCTCTGCACATTGTTCAAAAGTTACGATAGTGTGATCATTAGCATAAGATATCAGGTAGCACAACCAATGAGATCTAAACTTAAGCAGAACTTCTTTGTACCATATTTTTCTTGAAACACATTCAAAATGATCTGATCATGACCAGAACTACCTTCTAATATATCTAGATCTGATCATGACCAGAACCATCCCCACTGTTTTGCAGAAGTGTGTGTACAGATACAGTTATGAAGGAACAAATGGTCTTTTTTTGTCTCTAGAGTTATGTTATGTCAGCCTCTAACAAGTCAATGGGATCTAAAAATTAAAAAACATTATCATATGCAACATCAGTGAATGTAATCATCAAAATAATTTCCTTTAAATATTCCAAAATATCTTAATCTAGTAACTTTTGTGATTTATATAATTATTATAAATGAAAACTATCTCGATAACTAACCAATACAGATCCTCCCATTCATAATGGCTATTGTTGCTGGAACAGCTCCTTGATTAGTTACAATTTCTTCAACAGCTACAGCAGTCCTGGAATAACAAGATGAAAGGCATATGAAGTTAACACTTTACTCCAAAAATTTCAATTCAAAATTCTTGAACAAAACAAAATTCCATGAAAACTTAAATTTTTAGCGAATAAACCATCCTTGTTCATATATGTGAAACAAATGATTAAATCTTCTAAAGAAGTAAAATATAAACTGACTTTAGATTTGCTGGATAGGGCATTCCATGGGTGATAATTGTAGACTCCAATGCCACAACTGGTTTTCCAGATTTGATTGCTGTTGCCACATCCTCAGAAAATTTAAATACATCTGTAAGTTAAAAAGCCATTCATATCACAGACAGTCTTCACAAAACATTTTGCCACTTCATAGATCACACCACATACTTTAATTGTTAAAAAAGAAATCTGTATCTAAATTAAATATAATTTTTTTATTAAAAACAATAAATACATTATCAATGCATGTTTTGTGTTTGTCTTTATCACATGAATGAATACAAATCATACTTCAAAGACTGGCATAACCAGTGACTGAGATCCACCAAACTATAGGTGTTTAAGGTCAAAATGTGAAATAACTGCTTAAAGTGAGTAACTATTTAGTGAAAGTACTTATTTAACATCATCGTGTTAGTATGATGTGATAGCTTATATTTCTATTTTTCTTTAGACTTCAATCCGAAAGTTATAACAGATTTTCTGGGTCTCGTGTTCAAAGGGTCACTTTAAAGATGTCATCTAATTACAATCAGTTGGTTAACATAAGTATCAATTTGAACTTCCATTTCACTTATGTAATAATTAAAGATGCCAAACACTTCACTAAGTCCTTCTTATTTAGTAATTAAAGATGGTAGACACTTTACTGAGTGTCATCTTATTTAGTGATTACAGATTGTAAACACTTCACTGTCATCTTATCTAGTAATTAAAGATGGTAGACACATTGCTGAGTGTCATCTTATATAGTAATTAAAGATGGCAAACCCTTGATTGAGTTCCTCTTACCTAGTGATTAAAGATTGTAGACACTTTGCTGAGTGTCATCTTATTTAATCATTACAGATGGTAAATAACCTTTATTTCACTGGCAGTATGCTAACCAAGTACGTCAAATCATTTCAGTATACAAGTGTCAAATGCGATGTTTTATGAAAATGTTTTATTTATGATCTTGAATATTTGGTATTCTGAAAAAAGTTAAAGCCACTAAAAAATAAAAATACTAATACAACAGAATTATTGCTCAATTTGAAATATTGCAGATTACTCAACTTCAGAAACAAGATTTTATTAAAGGCATATTCATTATTGTTCCTTATTCAAAGTAACTTTACTCACCTTTTGACAAGGTCCATTTTTTTCTAGCCAATTTGAGTAAACACCCATACTGCAAGATACCACTAACTTTGGAAAGATTTAAAATTATCTTTCTGTGTTGCAGCACAGCCATTGAAAATCTTCTAAACAGAATAACATCAAACAACATAAGATTACCAAGATGCATTGCTTCTTTCATCATGCATTAGAATTATGTTGTAAACTCAACAATTAAACTTAATGTATACCGAATAGTTTTCAACTAAAAAAAGAACTTTAGCAACATGTGTATATACACATTGAACTGAAATCCTATAAACAAGTTGGAGCCACTAAATATTTTGAACAATCTTCATATTACAGTTATTTTGTTTCTTATATTAATTATAACAAAATATTACTTTTTAACAGGCCAATGACGTACATATGACGTAAGAATTACAACGATGAAAGGTTAGTTTGAAAAAATATATTGAAACTCACTCAAATTTAAAAAGAACAAAAACTCTGGTGTATGCATTTTTATAAAGGTTCCGATATCTTAGCTAGTGTAATATAAAACAATTAAAATACTTTTCTAAGAATACTGCACTTTAATATCGTAATGCCATGGCATAAGACACCACCAAATTAAATCTACTTAACTCTTAAGACAAGGTAGAAACTTAATTTGCTCTTATAAAAACACTTTTAAATAAATACAAAATAAATAACAAATAACAGTGATACTGGGAAAGAAAAAGTTCTTAAAAAACTTTAGAGTAACTCAAAGAAGTAAAACCACCTGTCTCACGAGCCACTAGCTACACAGTAAACTAAGTATTCAAATATTATTATTAGGTGAACGATTAGTTACACATACATAGAAAGTTGTCATTAAAACTTAAATAAAATTAAAAGCGTAAAGCAATAGCCGCGTTCTAATACTTCTAATTTTAATCTTCAGTCATTAAGTAAGAATTTAAAAACTTGCATATTCCTAATAAAAGTTCATTATTTATGTTAGAACTTACTTTTGTATAAGTTTCAGAAAGAATGTATATATATATATATATATATATTCCAAGTTCTGCACAAACAAAATAAAATCACGTGAAAATTAAGGTTTAAACGTCTTGGCTTGCCTGAAGCGACACTTTTTGAACAGCTAAAACTTGCGCTACTAATCAAATTAAAAACAAGTGGAGAAAATAATTAAAAATTAATGTTAATATGTATAGAACATTGCTACAAAAATCGGGGTAAATATAAACATATAAAATACTTGCATACAAAAGATATATACAACTTCTAAATCTGTATGTTAATTATTTTATTCTTTGGCTGATAATAACACGATCGTTTAATCCGAAGAAACTCAACTAAATATTTACTGCATGCCATTCACGGTGAATTTTATGTTTTCTAATACATGGCTGGCTTACTTATACAACTCGAAGTGCTATAATCATTCAAACTATTAGTAAAATTTTTTGTGGGTCGTCGTCTTTCTCTTTCTTAAATGAGTTTGGCTCAATAATAAACTAATAATAAAAAATAGCACTAATTTGTATTGTTCAGTTTCCCTGTGATGCTAATTATGTTATTTTCTTTATGACGAATTACGTATGAAATATAAATTATTGCTGCTTTATTGTTACTATTGTACTTGTCTTTGAGTGATGAATACTTTCAACTGAGTATAGGTGGCGGCATCTTGTATTGGTGTTTACCACTGCTGTAATGAAGGTGTTAATAATAATGTTTCATGTTTAACACTGAAATACTGACTTAAGATATGCGACTAAATGTATTTTAGGTATAAATAAAATGTATAATAATTTAACCAATTACATTTTATTGGAATAAGCTTCAATGTAACACATATGTTGGCGTGGTTTGAATGGTTATTACCCAGAAGTGCTATTTATTGCGAAAAAGAAAGACCTGTGAGAGTCTACCATGTAAGTAAGACAAGTATTTATCTTTTAAATAAGAAAATAATATATTTAATGAACGGCAACTGTATATTTTAGTGACGTTTTGTAAAAGATGGTGACATATGAGAACGTTGTTATGTCAAATCCTCATTAAGAAGAAACCAAAGTATTGTTATTGAGTTTGAAACATGCTTGCTCTGATATATACTATTGTTGTGTATCTGCTCGTTTGTTAATTTCCGGTATAATTTTTTTCCGAGGAACTTCAGCGATACAAGTCCTTTCTTAATTAAAACTACACAGAATTTCCACAGTCACTTTAAATTTAACAACCCTTATAACACACGCTACAAATCACAGTGATTCACACACACTTTACTTAAGGTGCCTACTGTTCGCTTGACTCAGTTATCTATCTCTTCGATCTATCTGCATAACTATCTATCGCTGGCTTTATTTACCGGGCTTATATACTAAAAAGGAGGGCGTTTGGCAAACACTCGGATATTCGCGGAATTCCTCGATAAGTCATGACCCTTATAGAAACTCCAGCGCGCATGCTCCCAGCGTCGCTTGACTTCCGCTGTCGTAACACTGCCCTTTCCTTAGT
>NW_013667678.1:74058-77259 GCF_000517525.1 Limulus polyphemus | reverse complement strand
GGCCTTCCCATGGAGAAGACAACTTAGGAGACTTCCCTTTGGTCTTCCTGGGATTATACAACCACACCTTGTCTCCTGGTACTTCAGTAGATCTCTTATCATATCATAGCTTCATGGAATCAGCAGACGTTTTCAAGTCTGAACGCACCTGATGGTGAATATCATCCATCATTTCAGATAACACTTTCACGAACCGCCAAGATGACTGGGATGTCTTACTCCCTCCACTGTTGATGGCCTATAGAACAGCAGAGCATGAAACCACTGGATACACTCCAGCAAAGTTGATGTTTGGTCGGGAACTTCCGTTGCCAGTGGACCTCATAACAGGACACCCACCTTACGAAGTGTTGCCTGAAAATGTGCCAGAAGCTACTACAAAACTTTGCCAATTCCTGTCCCAGTGTCCAGTTGTACTTTTCTACCATCCCATCAGACTGTGGGGAAGTGGCGTTGTTCTGGTTTTTTATGCAGCATTCATGAAACACAGCAAGGCCCGGCATGGCCAGGTGGGTAGGACGCGCCCCCAATCCCACCAAACATGCTCGCCCTTTTAGCCGTGAGGGCGTTATAATGTGACGGTCAATTCCACTATTCGTTGGTAGCCCAAGAGTTGGCGGTGGGTGGTGATGACTAGCTGCCTTCCCTCTAGTCTTACACTGCTAAAGTAGGGGATGGTTGGCGTCAGGAAGGGCATCCGGCCGTAAAAACCCTGCCAACACCGAAAATAGCGACCCCGTATAGATACGGGAAAAAGCTACGGAAAAAGAAGATTCATGAAACACAGCTGATTCAAAGTTACGGCCTTGATCTGAATGCAGTTTATTTGGCATACCAAATCTGAAGAAGAAACCACTAATAGCCGAAGCTAAAGTTGTAGCTTCCTGATTTGGTATTGCATATGCCTTAGGCCATTTGGTGAAATAATCCATCACCACACAAATGTACCTGTTTCCAGCACGAGTTTGTGGCAAAGGACCAGCAATATCAACGGTTACTCTTTCCATTGGTGCACCAACTTGATATAACTTCATTGGAGCACGTCCCTTATGCTTGGGTCTTCTTTTAGCACAACATGTACTGCATGTCCTGCACCATTCTTCCACACCTTGCCTCATACCTATGCAGTAAAATCTTTGTCGTAGGTTATTCAATGTCTTCTTAACTCCAAAATGTCCTGCTGTTAAACTATCATGGGATTGATTTTCTCGGTGTGACCATTTGCCAGGTCGTCACTTTCCCATCTCCAGAGAAGAATACCATCTTCAAGCTTCAACTGGTCCCATTGTGTCCAATAGTTCTTTGTCACAGGGCTTAAGCTAGACACCTTCTCTGAAGCAGGGAGCAAAACACTTGCTTGTAGAAAATATATTATTGGCTTCAAATCATGGTCTTTCTCCTGTTCTGCTTTAATACGTATACCTGGTTCCAATTCACCATCATCAACTCCTTCAGTCACTTTGACTTCACCTTGATAGCACCTAATTAGTTCAACCTCTCTTTTAACACTTACCGGAATTTGGCCTTTGTTGTTCCCAAACGTCATTTTATCAAAGTTAACTACACACTTCCTTGGTAGTAAGTGGTCCAACTCTAATATGCATGGGTCTTCAATGTCAGGCAAGTATACTTTGTGTCTGTCCTTTATGCCCATGAGCTCCATAGTTACCCACATTGGTCCCCACAACTTTGTATAATGTCCTGTCACACCAAAGAGCTTCTGTATTGCTTCTGGTACTCCATTGTGATCCAGCACCTTGATACTCACAAGGGTTTGCTGAGATGCAGAATCTATGACAAAGTTGCACTTTTGGCCATCCAGCTTTCCTGTCACGTAGACACTGTGTGTGCTTGCCATTTTACATTTAGCTGTTGGGACTTTCACAGTGGGGGTTGGTGGGCGTCCCTCAACACCAACCACTACTGGTTTCCCCGAGGCTGACTTATTGGTAGTATTCTTCTTTCACTAGCTCGCCATATGTCCTTGCTCTCCACAGTTCCAACAACCTTTCTGGGTAGCAACCGTTCCTGCCATGGCATCTTCCCTGTGTTGAAGTTGCCAGCATTGAGCTTTCTTGTGCCCAGGTTTGTTACAGTACCAGCAAAGTCCCTCAAACCTCTCTGAGAGCTGTCCTATTCTGGCTTTGAATCCTGATGACTGTACCAACCTTGGTACCTCTGTGCTGGACTTAAAGTAGGATTCGAATTCAAGAGCTCTGGCCATTGCATATTGTATAGTAGAGAGGTGTGCTTGCTTTACTTGTATCTTCAGTTGTGGACTGTCCAAAGCGTCTACAAACTGATCCCCCAGCAACAGCTTGAGGACATCGGGTGGTGCAGTTGGGTAGGCCTTGTGTGCCATTCTTTCCAAATCCTGTGCCAGCTCTTGCAGGCTCTCCTCTTTAGCACGAACTCTCGTCCTAAACCTAACCCTGTAGACTTCGGACTGATTTTGAGTTCCATACCTGAGCTCTAAAGCAGCTACCAGTGCTTTATATTTGTGCCTGTCATCTGCTGACAACTGTCCAAGTATTTACAGTAGTTGTCCCTTCAGGATCGTTGCCAGGTACACTGCTTTCTGCTCCTCTGTACATCCATTCATTTCTGCCAGTAGCTCAAATTGTGCTCTATATGCTCCCCATGGTGCCTCCCTATCGAATTCCTGTGGCTTCCTTCGTACTAGACCACCCATATTGCTGACACTCATGTCTGGAATGGGATATCTGACAGGACTGAAGATGTCTGTATTAGGGTTTAGCTGCGGGGTCCGGAAGGGGCTGATTAGATCCATGGCTAATATATCCTCCTTGTGTAAAAGGCAATAAATCATCCTTTAATGTATTTAATTCACTTTGAAATTTACTAATCTTTTCCATTTGTGTGTGCTGGCTTTCTCTCAACTGTTGGAGACTTTCTTCCTGTTTCTTTTCTCGTTCTTCTTGTTTCATTTCTTGTTCAAGTTGCCACTGGTACTGGTTTTTTTGCTATAGCTCTTCTTGTTTATTTTCTTTCTCCTCCAACCACTGCTGTAGTCTCTCTTCTTGTTTATTTTCTTTCTCCTCCAACCACTGCTGTAGCCTCTCTTCTTGTTTCTTTTCTTAGCCCTCCAACCACTGCTGTAGTCTCTCTTCTTGTTTATATTCTTTCTCCTCCAACCACTGCTGTAGTCTCTCTTCTTGTTTCTTTTCTTACCCCTTCAAC
>NW_013667678.1:72335-73984 GCF_000517525.1 Limulus polyphemus | reverse complement strand
ACTTTACTAACGGTCACTACCATCGCTTGACTCAATTATCTGTCTCTATATCTCCCTATCTGCAAAATTTGCAGGGCTTATATACTAAAAAGGAGGGCGTTTGGCAAACACTCGGATATTCGCGGAATTCCTCGATAAGTCATGATCTTTCTAGAAACTCCAGCGCGCATGCTCCCAGCGTCGCGTGACTTCCGCTGTCGTAACACTGTGTATCTAGAGTATTAATGTTAAAGTTATTATATCTAATAATAAAAGAACAAGTTAATTATACAGCTTGAACTTGTTGCACTTAAAAGTAAAGATAATATACATAGTTAAGTTAAAAGGTGATTATAATGTTACTAATAATATCACCGGCAACATTATGAAAACGGAAATCTAAAAATTCATACAGATCACTCGTTTGCTGCATCTCTAAATAAAATGTTGACCAGTTAAGTGTAAAAGTCTACTCTGTGCAAATTACACACGAGGCCATCATACACACTACATGATGATGAGCTGACCTAGCTTACGTAAACTAGCTAAAATACTTCCACGTAAAAACGACACTTAGCAGTAGAAAAACAAATCACTAATTAAAAGACAGGAGCATTTCTTACCAGTACAAAAACGTATATCCTCTCAATATTGGCCCTGTGCTTCAAAAAAAGGAACCATGGAATTTTGAATGATGTTGCACTTCTTGATTTGTTTCTTTATTCTATTTCGCGCCAAACTACTTTAGCTTTCTTCGCTGTTGTTTTTAATTTCGAAGTGATAAACCATAAAAAAGGCATTTAACACCACCCACCGTCAACTCTTTGGCAACTTTTGTCATCCCCAATAACTGGTTTTGACCGTCTCTTGTTTAATATAGAGCAAAACCACATCGGGCTATCTGCTGTGTCCACCGAGGGGAATTCTTTTCTGGCAAAGTGACACGAAACACGGATCCTTAGATCCACAGTCGGACACGGAAAACATTGGATTACACTCGGCTCTTGATATGACGTTACCTGTTTCACAAATCACTTCATGAAGATAGTTTCCTGTCAAACATCCTATAACAATTACCCTTATAAGTCAGATCAAGTGATCACTTTAATATTCATTCAAAGCAACTTCAATATTTTAAGTATTCCAAGGTTAGAGTTAGTATACAAATAACCCAACAGATTTTTCAATTTAGAAGCATATGTTATACTGGCAGGAGTATTCGTTCCCTGTAAGTTCATGATTAATGAAAGGTTATCTTAGGACATGAAAAGATGCTTCCCTTATATGTAATTGTAAAAAAAAAGTCTATAAAAAATTTGTATGTATCTCCTCATGGGCCAAACAAACTTTCATGCCTCATTTGATGAGGATCCATCCACAGGTTGATAGGTAGTGGTAAAAAACGATCATAAAAATCACAAAATACAAAAGTGAAAATTTGTATGTATCTCCCATTGAACCCAATGAACCTCATATCTCCCATTGAACCTCATATCTCCCATATCTCCCATTGAACCCAGTGAACCTCAATACCAAATTTGGTGAAGATCTATCCTCACCCTGTGAAGTAGTTACACGGACAGACAACAGACAGTACTATTATATTTATAAAGATTCTTCGCAGAGTTTCTGATTGCATTTGTTTGTTTGTTTGTTTTGAATTTCGCGCA
>NW_013667678.1:62427-72005 GCF_000517525.1 Limulus polyphemus | reverse complement strand
CTAGAGGGAAGGCAGCTAGTCATCACCACCCACCGCCAACTCTTGGGCTACTCTTTTACCAAAGAATGATTGCATTTAAAAGCTATTAACAGGGTTCATAAGTCAGTAACTTTCAAACTAATAAACAGTCCTTTTCAGAGGTTAAAAGGAATCAAATGAAAAGAGTATAACAGATTGAAATTTGAACTACACTCAGCAATAATAGAAATGTAGAAACTAAATAAATATTTGTTTCTTTAAAGACCGCGTGTGCTAACCACTGTAATTTTCTCTTACTAGTTTTTTCTTTTTTCACGTAAATACCATATTATCAGGCAATGTTTTAAAATTTCAAAAGGACTTTATCTCGGCAATACAAAAAAATCATTACTGGAAAGTGCTATCCTCTCATTTTTAATATCTAATTAAAACTTTCTTTTTAATTAAATTATTATTTCAGGTTAAATGGTTGACGACTTCTGTCTTTAGCTTATTATTGTAAAATCACGCTGTGTTTTAAAACACGGCTGACACAATCCCGTTAAAGTTCATCACCCTATTTTAAAAACAAAACATATTGTTTACTGTTGTAATTTTTATAATGTTAAGTTAAGATAAATAGAGAGTTAGAAAGATATTTCTCAAGTTTCGATTTATAGAGATTATAGAGAGATTTTTTACAACAATAACTTATCAAACAAAGAAAATGTTTACGTTTGATACAAAATACAATACAATATTATTGTGTTTGATTGTGAAACAAATGTCAAGGAAGGATCATCTCAGTTTTTAGCGAACACTCTCACCACTAGCGCACACCTGAATCAAGTTTTTTTTCAGTAGTTATATGGTATGGAGACATATCAGACGTTTTTTACTTTTCTTATTTGAATGTATAACTTTCAAAACATTTAATTTGTCCTCAATTCACACAGTTTTCACAAAATACGTGATCCAAAAAGTTTTTAAACTGATTTCATTCAAGATGCCTTTGTTCCTTTGCTATTATCTGGTTTGTTTAGTTTGTTTTGAATTTCGCGTAAAGTTACATGAGGGCTATCTGCGCTAGCCGTCCCTAATTTAGCAGTAAAAGACTAGAGGGAAGGCAGCTAATCATCACCACCCACCACCAGCTCTTCGGCTACTCTTTTACCATTGAATAGTGGGATTGACCGTCCACGGCGGAAAGTGCGAGCATGTTTGGTGGGTCAGTGATTCGAAACCGCGACCCGCAGATTGCAAATCGAGTGCTCTAACCATCTGGCTATAGCAGGCCGCTTTCTCTGGTAGTAATATCTAACCTGTTCATGGTCAATGCTGTTGTAGTGCTGCATGTTGTGCAAGAATGTTGACAGCAGTGTCCTTCAATGGCACGCCAGATTATATCTCGAGGTTGTGGCTTCCCCTATGTTGAATGAAAATAACCAGTCACGTGTGTAGCATTAGTTTAATCAGTGTGGGTAAATCTCAAGTTTTCCATTAAGTAAGAAGCGTTAAATTTAAACATTCATGCGCGGTTCTCGAATAACTTTGTTGACGGGAAAAAATCTTGAAGGAAGAACACCAGTTGATCAAGTCATAAGTCCAATGAAAGGCGACCGTCCATGAAGCATTTATGCACACCGTGTTTTTGTCGTTCAATATTTCCTTTTAAAATTGATAAATTAAAACTTATATAATATTAAAATTTGATTAATTAACTACGTTTTGATGCCAATTGTATTTGTATACATTGATAATGAAGTTTAATTAAGTTTTGAATGTAACTCTTTAAAAGGTCTTGACATGTGCACCTTAACCTACCCATAGTGAGAGGGCTAATATTTCAATTTGATCAAGTTAAAATATAGTTATAAAACATCAGTTCTTAACGTCGAGATCAAATCCTTTGTTTCCATGCTTTCATTGTTTTCTTCCTTTCATCTTGTCTTCTTATTATTCATTACCATTCTCTCTGTGTAAATGCTTCAGTTTTTCTAAATTGTTTAATTAAAACATCTATGAAGGGCTCCTTATTATTTTTTCAACATGCACGCGATGCAAGGCAGACATGTTGGCTTACAACCATATATTGCTATATATCTATGCCACCACTAAGTTTTATCAAGTACTCTAGTAGATTCCATATTTAACCTCCTACTAACACATGAACCATTCAAGTAATGTTCAAGTTGCCTGTTGAAGCTCTGCTCACTAGAAGCAGTAGTGTCAATTAGGGGCCATCAAATTCAAGTAATTTATATTTCAGTCTTTATGAAATGAACAATCATAGATAAAATTCAAATGAATCAAGAAATTTGAATTAAAAGTCTATTTAACAGTATCAAGATTGGCGCTGCTGCTACTGTGCTCCAATGCACACTCTAAAAAAGACTGAGCTCCCTTGTTGATTTTACATCCAGCATGTTTTCACAAAGATTGATGTAAAATTTAGTTAGTACTGGGTGGTATGCTCTGCATATTTCTAAATTCTTGGAGTACAAGAGGTCTCAACACTTTTTCAGTTACTGAAGTTTCAATCACATGACCACCTTAACTGTTGATAATCAAGTGCCACTTCTATAGTGCAGTACATGCATCATAACATCAATCAGTATCTTGGAAAGCAAAGAATGCCCCTTCCAATCATCAGGTGCTCAACCTAATTATCGTCCTAGCTTTTATGCTCGAGTAGTAGTCACAAAATGTAATCTATGTATTCTGCTTGACCTTACTACGAGAAGGCTCAGAAAATAAGGAATGCTACTTCCTTCCAATGATTGATTGCACGAATGAATGATTGTTTTATTTTTGATGATCAATATAGTATATACACTGTGCTTCTAATACAGTTCGATGACTCACAAGCCAAGGAGTCTTAATGAGTTTTGGGCTGTTGTTTTCCAGATATTTGACCTTCATAGCTTTGATAATCAAGTAGTAGTCCAAAATGTAATCCATACTTTCTGCGAGACCTTACTACCCAATAGCTCAGAAAACAAAGGATAGTACTTCCTTGAAACTATTGGTTGCACAAACAAATGATTGTCTTGGTTTTGATGAATGAGTAGGAGTCAGGAAATGTAATCCATACATTCTGTTGAAAATTTACTACCTGGTGGCTTAGAAAGCAAGGAACATTACTTCAATTCAATCATCAGTTGCACAAACTAATGATTATCTGAGCTTTAACAATCGATGATCATTCCTACCCATATTGATCAAGACATCAATGTTGGTGTTTCATCTGCTGGTTGGAGTTGATAACCATTTCTAATTTTAGCAACTCCTTTTCTGGTTCTTCAAACACAGCCAGATAAGTAACTGTAGCTTTTTTACCCTCGTCAAATAAGTCGAGGTTATTTGAGATTCTGGCCTCGTCCCTTTGACTCATACATTTCCTCTCCAGACTCCTCTTAAAGTCAGTGTAGTAAAGGCATCGTCTGTGATGTATGGACAGAGCTTATTATCAATGTATTCTAGAAGCTTTTGCACACCTCGCATCTACTCTAACTCATATATTAGAAGGCCAACTTGTCAAAGTATCAAGTAAGGGCCAATCCAGCCAAATCTAGTTGTTTTTGTGCATTTGGCATTTAACTCAACTATACTCAGTCGCCACATTAGAACATCCATTTCTTCACAGTCCAAATCTTCTGTGTCAATGATCATTTAAACATCTACATACTCTTTGGTACATTGGGGAACATCTCCTCATGGTGTAGGACCATACACCACATCCACATCAAATAACACTTCCCATACAGATATGAATAGATTCAGTAAATAACCTGTTGATTCTTATTCTGTTGGTCTATATGTCATTACCAGATATAGCAAATGCTAATCCTAGTTGGTTCTGTTGAGATTCAGATACTTTTAAACACTTGATATTATGTATTGCCCATTTTGTCACCAGACTATGGGTGGTAAGATGACGCATGAGTCTTCACCAAACCTAATACTTTACATAACTCAGTGAACAGTTGACTGTCAAAATTATCTTTCTGGTCTATGTGGATTTCTTCTAGTGCTCCAAATCATCCTATACAGTTCTTGGTTTACAGGTGCTTGATGATTTGTGCTAGCATATCAACCAATGGATAAGCTTTGTGAAATATTTGACAAAGATATGTACATAGTAATGATCTCTTGCAATCTCTGGGAGTGGACCAACAATATCCAGGGCTATTCTTAGCAGAGGAGGTCCAACAACTCTGTGTTGGAGTTTACTCTGCTTCAACTGGTTTTTATTTTGAGTGGCACACACACACTATACATCACTCACACCAGTTCTGAACATCTTGAATTACATGTGTCTTGAAGATCTACTATCGAATGTAAGCACAAGTGCAGGTTATACCTTAGTGCTCTTCAGTCTTTGCCACAGATCTTGGGGACTACTAGTTTGTAGCACTGTCAGAGCACCACGTCTCATGAACTGATAACAACATTACAGCACTTGTAGCTACTTTTAAATGTGTCACAGGTCATGTGTGTCTGTGCTATGCTCTTCTACTTTACTATTGCTGGTCAGACTTGACCTTGCAGTATAGCAAAAAGCATCCCACACCCATGCTAGGTCAAAATCCTTCAGCTGCATTTTCTGGAGCTTCTGGAGTATGAACTTAGTCGTACATCAAGCAGTGAAGTCCTTTACCTCATGCTTTTCATTTTATGGCTTAAACAGCTATCATTTCAATTCCCACACAGTGACCAGGGCCAGTAAATTAAACAAACAGATAATGTCTTACCATGCAGTGAGAAATTCCAATCAAATTTCCATGTTACAGGCCTGGGCAATGAACTATGACAAAGTCATATTCTTGCAGTGCCATTATCCCACATGCTATCACCCCTACTATATTTTTAAACTTTACTGACCACTTCATTGAAGCAGGGTCCATCCAGTGAAAATAGTTTTTGACAAAGACAGCCACTGCAAGAGCTCTTTCTTCATCTGCATTCTTCAGTATCTGCATTCAGGAACTATGAGCATACAACTGGCACACGAAATTATACACTCTATTTTGTCTCCTACAACTGCAACAACATTGTCCTGATTCCATTGTCACCGGTATCAGTGTCAAGGAGAAACTCTCAGTCATGATGGGGATAGGCCATCACTGGAGCATTCACTAACGAAATGTTTAGGAATTAGAATGCTTGGATTCCTTGCTCCATCCAAAGAGAACTTTCACATCATGGGAGTTAATAATGGTACTGTTGCCTTTGAGAAGGTAACTACAAATATTTGAAAGTGTGATGAAATATCAAGGAAATTGCATATTTCTTTCTTTGTTACAGGTTGAAGCTAATCTCTCGCCACAGCTATTTTAGCCAGGTCCATCAAAACACCATCTTTTTCCATAGTGTGACCAAGAAACTCTACATGCATTCACATGATTGAATACTTTCTTTTTTAGTTTCAAGTGTGCTTTTGATATGCACTGAAATATTATCATCATATTATTAGACACAAAGCAGTTTTAGTCATGCTTTCATCATCCAACTTGATTTGGCAGATCCAGTTGTTAAACCAATGGAAGTCTTCTGACATATGCAGACATTCACCTGTCTGTGGTAAAGGAAAGGTGTCAACTTGAGTTACCACATAGAACCTTGGCATACCTTCCTTCTTCCTAATAATAACTACTAGTGACAACTTAACACTTTCCAAAGGCTCTATGACACCATCCTGCAGCTTTTGCTGTATTTTAGTGCTCACGACCTCTCTTGTGCTCCAAGGAAGCCAGTGCAGATGTTGCTTTATCAGATGCGCATCACTTATATCTATATGATGTTGAGTCACCATTGTTCAACCCATTCAGCAATCTGGTCCCACAAACCATTTACATATTAACATAACAATTTACAGAGTTGATTTTGCTGGATTTGGTTTATACTGTCAGTGCAATCATCAATCAAGTCCCTCAGGTGTGTTGGTAGCACCATATTTGCTTTCAGATACGGAGCAATGGATGCAACCCTATTATTACCACTATTATCACTTACCTCCACTTCACTCACCAGGCCTATGACCATTTCAGTATTTAGCTGGGTAGCTGATAATCCACAATTAAAAAGCGATACTGAGATTTCATCCCTTATTGGACAGAACACCGCCCAAACCAATGACAACTGTTTATTTGGACAGGAAACAGTTTATTTCAAGTGTGGCTTCTATGACCACTTTACATGGTATTGACACATTAAACGTTGTTTGGCTTAAAACACAGAACACTACTTGTGTGTATGGAGGTACTATAATTTCATTTGCTATATACACTCTTGCAGTCCACTGTACCTGGAATTAATCTATGTGGCGTCAGATGACTTTCTTATAAAACATCAGCTCATCCATTGCATATTTAAAACTGATGGACAAACTCCACAGTATGTCTATCCCCAAGATGCTGATTCCATATATGAGGTCAGAAGTGACTAATTTCATTCTGTGGACAACACTTCCTAGACTGAGCCAAAGATCCACTTAATTGTACATAGACGAAAACAGCAAAGGAATTAACTTAAGTAGTAATATATGTAATGCCCAAATTAAACTTGAAAAACATGTAACTAATGTAGGCCTACCTTACGAAACGGTGTTATCATAATTATGAAACTTCAACAAAAAGTTTATCTACTCAATAGTAATATTTTTAATCTGGATATTTAATACAATAAATTCAGATATAAAATAGCGAATTAAAAAAATGAAAAATAACTCTTCGCTGAAAACATTCATAACACTGCTCATAACTATTTTTGGAGTATAATGTTTGCACTTTAACTTGTGTTATATGTACCCCCACTTCTCGAGAATTTTGTTGAAGCTATTTTGTGAGAGGGTAGTATTTCTACAGTTAACTACGATGAGTGTTGAGCCGTGATGAGCTGAAGAGCAATAGGGAAGAGATATGTAAACTTAGAAGGTAGCCTATTCGAACAGGCAATACAGAAGCCTGTAAGAAAAATAGCGCGTAAAACATTGTTTAAAATATTATTTAAACTTGACTAATACTTCACTTTATTTCGCTAGTGTAGGTAAGTCAGATATTTCCATAGTTTTCTCTTACTTTCTTATTTTACAAGCCTCAACCTCAGCAAACAGATGATACAGAAAAAGACTCGCCAGTTCAGATGACATAACATTTTGTTTATTTAATAACGAATTTTATGTTTTAAACTACACTTGTTTTTTTCCTCCCTGGCCATATTTAATTCACTCTTCCCTTAACAGTCTTGAACTTGCGTTTTGCGAGAAGTTTTGGCTTTTTTGTTGGACTTTTAACTGATAAAATGCTATAGAACTCTTGCCAATTTTACCCGCGATTTAAAACGCCAATTTTCACATTATCATGCGAAATAATTGAAAATGTCCAACGAGACAAAAATTAAAAAGAAAACGATAGGAAGGTGCTGCCCTCCATTGTTTGATATTCAATTTAAACTGCATCTTTATTAATAAAATTAAAGAAGCACGTTTTTACTTTTCTCTTTAGTTTATTATTTTAAAACCACGTAGCATTTTCAAACAATTCTCATTAAAGTTTATCATTCACTCTTAAAACCAGAATATTGCTTCTTTCTGAAGAAAAATTAAGATATATATATATTCTCAACAATAGCTTCACAAAATAAAATTTTACGTTTGATTCACAGTACGTTATTATGTTTGATTTTGGAGGAAGTAACAAAGTAGAATTATCCAATATGCTAATCACTAGAGGCCACCTGGATCAAGAGATTTTGTAAAAATAGTTTCAATATTGAATACTGACAACTTTCTGATACTAATTAAGCCATTATTTCGAAGCTATATTGCATTCTCTAAACAACCCCCCCCCCGCAGTTTTGTAACTTAAATTTAAAATACTCTGTGATAAAATTTAAATTAAAAATCACGGAATATTTTCAAGTAAGACTCATATATTAGAACTGTTCTAAAGATATGTTGTTACATAATTTCTAAATATTCTTTGTGCATAATATGATCAATACAACAGGTTACAATATCTTTTATTGAAATACCAAAGTTCACACTAGATGAAGTTAACAAATGTTTCAATACATAATATACCGTCCACTTCAAAATAAAAATGTTTGGTATATTCTTCCTTTTAAAACATTGTATTTACTTACATTTGTATGTCTTGAAATTATTTCAACATTGTATAAAATTGATAAATAATATACACAATGGAGTCTTTTTTTATTAGTAAATATACACATGTACATATTCTTTTCCACATTATCTTAAAAAAAGTCGTAATTACTTTATTTGCTTTTTTTGAAAATTAAGGTCCGTAAATTATTCTACTGTCTTCAATTCCAACTGATTATTCATGCAGCCTTCATAGTTATTCGCCAGCCCCTCTTCACAATCTAATTGTTTTGGACTTCACCAACATTGTTAATACAACCAATGCTTTAATGTATTTACAGCTTTCAACCAGGCAAATATTTACCTGTCCTTTTTTACTAGTGTGTGTATCTATATACCAACTGAATTTGAAATGTAATGAAAGCTCCAAAAGTTATGAATGTAACACTGATGCCTTCAGATATTAGTACAGCACATAAACTCCCTAAGCCTAGATATAGTAAATTCTGTAAGCTGTGGTATAAGAAAAACATCTTATGCAGGCAGCAAACAAATTGGGACTGTGCATGTTCTTGTCTATTCATCTCGCCTGAAAATGATTGTTAATGAAAACCTTATGTTAACAAAGCATAGACTGTTTAAGCAATATTGTTCAGCAAAAAAAAAAAAAGAAGAGAATATAAAATACTTGTGGAGCAGGTTCAGTGAAATTTTTATGAAAGAGAAGAAGAAGGGTGACAGGAGTGAGATATTAGCAATCTTGTCAGTCACTGAGCTATAAAGATTTGACCAACAAATTTTGTCAAATGTGATATCTGTAACTTATTCTGATTGGTTAATAATGATTAATTATCCATGTTCTTAATTTTTAAGACCCAGTAAGGTTAACTAAAATTGTATTTACTTGATGTCATCACTGGTGTCACTTGAACTGTACTTCATCTTCTATACATGTCTTCAAAAGTTCTGCTTCTTCGAATGAGCAATGGCTATCGCAGACCTGTATTATTATTCACTATCAACAGCCTGAAATGGCAGTATACTATCAATACGTTTTACGAAAGTTTACTGTCTTGAAATTTTTACATGTTCTACAGTGATTCCCATACGCTGAATCCAAAAATGATATCCATTTTTCTCCATCACGTACAGATTTTTCACAAAACGTCATATGTACTTTTACATAAGCGAATAATTTTCATTGAAATCGGGTCAACATTTTATTATGTTTAAAATGTTGACAACCACTGGCTGTAGATTTCTCTAGACCAGGGGTCATCAAACTTTTTTCACAACGGCCAGATGACTGAGAGAATGATGAGCGCGGGCCGCATAACCATTTTGTTCAATACAATACAGTGAATACACAAAAAATAAAGACAACAAACATATTTATTTACCAATACACAAAATACACAAAAAATAAAGACAAACACAAGAAATAAAGACAACAAACATGTTTATTTACCAAAAGTTATCAAAGAAGGCGACGTTAGCGATAAGATAGTTATAT
>NW_013667678.1:54751-61549 GCF_000517525.1 Limulus polyphemus | reverse complement strand
CCTGCTCTAGACCAATCGCGACTTGAGATTCTTATCGATCGTTCTCCAACCCACGAGAAACGCACATAATAACAAAAAAATGTTCGCTGTGGTAAAAAGAAATAATAATTTGATCTTAGTAAGAGTTTTTTTCTTTCTCCCGATTTGTAAAAAATCCTTACGTGATAGAAAAAAAAATATTATTTTTGAAATCTGTGTAGCTAAATTATGGAAAATCCGTTATTAAAACAAAAACAACTTTTATGTATGAAGTTTAAATTAGCAGGTCTGTGTTATTTGGCATTAATAATACTGTAAAGGATGTCACAACTTTGACATATCTACCTTGTTTGTTAACTACATCAAAGCATAAATATGTATTATGACTCTGACCACTGGTTAGGGCGCTCGACTCGCAATCTGAGGGTCGCGAGTTCGAATCCCCGTCACACCAAACATGCTCGCCATTTCAGCCGTAGGGGATTTATAATGTCACGGTCAACTTATTCGTTGGTAAAGAGTAGCCCAAGAGTTGGCGGTGGGTGGTGATAACAAGCTGCATTCCCTCTAGTCTTACACTGCTAAATTAGGGAATGCTAGCGCAGATAGCCCTCGTGCAGCTTTGCGCGAAATTCAAAAAACAAACAAAGTATCAGACTTTATGTTAGTATTATAAAATTGAGAATTTGGCTGAAGTACTTCATAAGGAACAGAAAACTTATTTACTTATTACACATTTTAGCACAAAGAGTATTACCAAAACATTCGTGCCTTCTTAAAACCAAGCTGAATAATATCATTAATTACAGTATACGTATACCTAATTATGAATTTCTGAGGAAAGCTTCTGTAACTAAGGGTGATGAGGTTTTTTAAATTAAGCAGGATATGCAGTTATGAGTTTGTAATTGTGAAAATGTATTGGTCAAAATGAACAATTGATTTAAAATATCGTCAACGCTAGAAACCGGGTTTCGATACCCGTGGTGGGCAGAGCACAGATAGCCCATTGCGCAGCTTTGTGCTTAACTTAAAACAATTAATTTAAAATATCGTAAATGCTTTCATTTGTTGTCATCTGGATTATTATATAGAATAGTTTGAACAAAATATATTTGGGAAGATTATTTAAAAACTTGTTAATTACTATACGTGTGTTGACATAAATATTCATTTGGTTAAGTATGATACCAATGATCACAGTAGTTGTTACTTTAAGTACTATTCTTTCTAATTACTAGACCAACTAAAGTTACTCCAATGTGTCGTAATTGAACTGATAATATCTATACCAACAATTCTCTGAATTTGACTACAGCTGGCATAATAAATAACTCATGATGTATTTGATCATGTACTTGTTCAAAGTAAATCTGTCAGGTTATCTAAATGTTCAAGTAAATCAACAACAAAAGCTTTGTTTGTTTTGTGATTAAGCACAAAAGTACGCAATGGGCTATCTGTGCTCTGCCCACCACGAGTATAGAAACCCGGACTGGGGGGGGGGGGTGTCTTTATTTTATTTTATTGCAGTTGGTGATTAATCGGAGTCTTCATAAAAGTCGATGAATTTGTTCTGAATACTCTTTTCGATGTAGAAATATCTCACTGCAATGGGAAAACGTTTTCGATTGCCCGTATTGGAGGCATCAGTCACGATGGAAAATAATGCTAAAATCCGGGCTTCGATTTCTCGCGGTGGACACAGCAGATCGTCTAATATGGCTTTGCTGTGAAAAAAAAACAAACAAAATAAAAAACAACATCAATAAACAATCAACTGGTTTGGAGAAAATATATTTTCTACTAAATATTCAACCTTGGTTCTTGCGCAGTGGATTTTTTTACCCATGCTTCATCAAAATATACTTTTGTATTAAGTTTAATACCACAATCAATGCTTAGATAACTATAGTGATGATAAACATCATGGTATACTTGTACAATTTCTGCTATAGTGATTTTCAGCTCTTCATTAGTGTTTCTTTGGGGTAGAAAAGTTGTTAAAAGTTGATTCGCAAGTAAACAACACTTTATAAGCAGTTTACACACACACTATTGAGTAGTAAACAAACCAAACAAGCCACCAAAACACTTGAGAAATTCGGTAGGGTAAAAACAAAAATTTCACAAAACCACAAATTTGTCAATCTGACTGTCTGACTAGCGATGTTAGAAAGTTATAGCTCTCTCCTGCCTTCACCTTATTCAAATCTAAATGTACATGATTGAATTATGCTACCTTGACTAAAAGCGTTTTTCTTATAACCTTGGTAATAACAAGTAATAACAATAACAATTTTGCACACTAGTAGCCATATTCTATGATTACGAGCACACTCTATGAGTTGCCAAGTAATAGCCTGGCCTCATCTCACGTGGGGGTGCATGACTGCTTATGTGCACACGCTACGTGATCAGTCTGCGATTGTACCAAATGTATAAAACGTGGACTATGTAGATTCTCTAGATCTAAGTTCTAACTATGATCTAACCTCTGAAAGCGAAGTTTTCAGTTCTGTAATCTGACTCGAGGATTCTGTGTTGGACAAAGCAATTTTATCAAAGCAGTTGGTGCCTAAGACTTGAGTCTCCTACATGAGGACGAATGCTACCGTTGCCGGAGGCTGACATGGCTTTGCTCAAGTGCTCTGGACTTCAAAGAAAAATGACAAGTTATATAACTTACCTTTACATTGTTTTCAAACTAACTGTGACCTATTGACATCTAAGGTTGTACTTGAAACAGTGAAATTTTAAAATATGCCTTTCAAGGAAACAAAACGAGAGAAAAGAAGAAAATATTATGTTGATAACTTTGAAAAGTATTTGTCCAGCGAAGAGGGTATTATTACAAGAACAGAGATAAGGTTAGAAACAGTAATCCTGAATATGTCAAACAAGTCTTAGCCATTAATCCAGCCAAAGAAAAGGCTCCAACCTGGCTAGATGGAAGAAAAACTATAGCAAAGATACCAGCAAAAGCCAGGAAATGTCGAGAGATAGCTCTAAGAAAACCTACGAGAAAGATAGGTCTAGAGCCCAATCACTCTCGAAACTTAGCACCAAGAAAAGCTACGAGAAGGATAGGCTTAGAACACAGTCACTCTCGAGACTTAATACCAAAAAAAAAAAAAAGCTATGAGACAAGTGTAAAAAAATTTAAATAAACAAATTATGAAGTGGGGATGGGAGCACTAAAACGTAAGGAAACAAAGTAGGAATGGGCGGGATAACATTAAAACACTTAGTGTTTTTTGACATGGTGAATCTCTGCCCATTTCTACTTTGTAATTCACTTTGAACTTTTCTCCAATTATAGATTTCAATTGAGTTTTATCGGTAATGTTTTCGAAATGCAAAACAAATTTTAAAATTTCAAAAATCAGTTGGTTTGATACTATTCTTCTGGTCAACCCCTTACCAATCAGATAGCTATAATGTCTTCCATAAGCAAAGTATGACTATTAGAGTTTCCTGTCTGACTTCTGACATCAAACAACCCCTTGTGATGTCACGCATTTCGTAAGGATCGCGTAATTTGATTACATACATGTACCTGTACTTGGTTGCTGAAACAAAGTTTAGAATAGAGAAATTTAGATATATACACCTTTTATTTAGTTTGAACAATTACCAAGTTACAAAAAATACACGAGGTAGGAATGGGCAGAATGATGGACACACTCACTTTGAGGTTGTACAATGTTAAAAACCATGAAGTGTTGTAATATTATCTCGCTCATTCCTAACTTGTTTCCTTAGTTTTTGGAGCTCCTATTCCTACTTCCTAATTTTCTCTTTAATTTTTTACGCTTGTAATACAGTAAAAATTATTTCGTAACAAATCACTATGCCTTTACGCAGGAGCTGCGTAGCAGGTATATAACAATCACGATTTAGCGCATGACAGATAGTAGGCCTAACTATCGTAACTTAGGCCACTTTGTTAATAGAAAGGGTGCCGTAAAAAATTGTCTAAACTATTAAAACTAATGTAAATAGATAGTATTTGTCTCACTCTGTTCCATGCATAACTTTCGTTTATGGGTGTACTTATAATAATCTATCTAGCTTTTATTGAAAAACATGTAACCTAGAACTTCACGTTACGTTTAGTGATTCTTACTGCGAGTACAAACTAGGACACTTATCGTTTACTGTTGTTTTGGCCTAAGGATCAAATTACAAAACTAATCTTGAGAACAATAACTTCAGTAAGCTAAAAAACGCAAAGAAAATCATTAAGTTAATTCATTAATATTCTGTGCCTTATCAACAGCAGAATACGATTAGACAATCAAAAACATACCTTACTCTTTTCGATGATACTTACATTGGAAAGATATTAATTTTAACAAGCGGTTAAAAAATAGACAATTAGGGTTAAATTTCTAAACCAAATGACACTAAAACTCATAAAAAGAAAATTGAAATCTCACCATCTTCATTTTAATTTATTTTTTGGAAGAAACTTATTGGAAAAACCACAAATAAATTTTCAAAAATTGATGTCGCACATTTTTTTCCAAGTTATACGTCCCAGTATGGGCTGTTGGGAAAGGGTTAACCCGTTTAGGCCAACTTACTTACAATGTAAGTAGATGAATGAACTTTGAATCAAGGAAGGACATTATAACACCAAACTATTTGGCTTCAAATATTATGAAAATCGGTGTTGTTTATAAATTAGGATTAACAAATTTATGTATAAATTTAACAATAATATGCTACCTGGTAGTTTCCAAGATTATATTATCAAAATGAGTGATGTTCATAATCATGTAACTAGGCTAGCTGCCTCCAATGGCTTATCTGTCTAGATTCCTCATTTCTTTAGGTCAAACGTCAGTTAAATTTAGAAGAGTTATAGTATGGTCTGAGATGCCCAATAATTTAAAAGCGCTTAATTCGTTTACAACTTAGAAATGCTTTCAAGATCTTACTTCTTAACTCTTGTGAAAGAATAATATTTATGTATATTTATGAATTTAATTTTTTATATTTCATGTATATGTAACATTCAAATTCATATAGAGTTCAATTATAATTAATAATCGTAGTGTAACTGATTACACTACACTTGTTTTCTTTGTTTTTTGTTGTTGTTATTCTGAATTTAAAATAATCAATGTTAATAATTACATTCATTTTGTAACTTCTTTATAAGTGTAACTAAAATGTTATTGTTGTTACATGTGTTAAATTTGGAAGAGTTTCCGATGAGTTACGAGAATATATTATTTAGTCACATACAATTTATATGTATTTATTTGAATTAAACTATACATACGGACTGACAGATGGCAGCGTAGTAGTTATCAAGTTAAATCGATGGCTGTGCCTAAAGTATTACGTATAAAGTTATAATTTAATTTATCATAAAGATACCTAGAGCTTTATATCCTAAATTATAATATATTTTAAGATAATGACACAGAATGTGGAAAAGTGCAGTAAAGCTGAGCTAAATCATTTCATGTTAATAGTTATTTCTGATGGAGAAGCTTGATGGGACTTCAAAAATGTTGAATTCTTTACTTCTAGTTTTGTATGAATGGACGGATCTTCACTGCAGTCCATTGTTGTTTGACTTAAAACATGTTTTAAACTTATTAGAAACGATAATATTTCACAGGATTTCATAAATAAATAGTTTTAAGTTTAAATTAAATCGAAGACAGCACCGATGATACATAAAAATGGAAACCCTGGACAACAAATCTGGGCACAGGTAGGATTTCAATAGGATATATATTTTTCTTTCAAAGATAAAATTTGTTATAAATTCACAATTTTTTTTTCGTAAGAATTTTCTTACTTTATATAAACGAGTGGAAAGTTAGATTATGATTCAGGATTCTAAAAAAGTAAAAACTATATTTCATTTATTAACTTCGAGGATAGATTAACACAAGTTGATGGGAAAAACTCAGTTATCCGTAAATAGCTCGTCAACTATATTATTATTTCTAATATGAGGGCTCCTGTATCACATTTTTATTAAATTATAAATTCAAAGAAAAAACTTCCACCGTCACGAACAAGAAAAGAAAAGAAAAATTAACAGAAATTGTCATGTAAAAATGGTGTTACCTTTTAATAATATGTAATGGATGAAAATCCTGACTTATCTGTTTAGCTACCAGGTTTGTAATGTCGTAACTGTTCTAAGTATGTATATTTAAGGTCCCTTACTAAGTTCTTACTAAGACCATTCTATTGATATAAAAATATTTCTTCATTTATTGTTAGGTTTGTAACATCGCAATAGCTATTATGTTAAGCAGAAATCTGTAGTCGTGATAGAGTACATTTAAGTTCGAGTTTACTCTCTACCATAATCTTATTTCGCATTATCATACAGCGTTAGTCATTGTGTCGAATGCCGCTCTATATATTATATATAAGGTGAAACTCCATTCATAATAACGAGCTACTTATAATAGTAATATTTGTACCAAAATACAATAAGAACAGCATTTAAGCACTTATAACGATGTGTTATTACACACAACAGTAATAGCTCAAGTAGACATACACAGCAATAAAAATTCTGGTGGACAGACAAAAATGTTTCCGGTGAACAAATATCAATAGTTGTTCAGGCGAAAACACAGAATATAGTTCTGGTGGAAACACAATAATAGTTCTGGTGAACATAAAACACAGAATATAGTTCTGGTGGAAACACAATAATAGTTCTGGTGAACATAAAACACAGAATATAGTTCTGGTGGAAACACAATAATAGTTCTGGTGAACATATAACACAGAATATAGTTCTGGTGGAAACACAATAATAGTTCTGGTGAACAT
>NW_013667678.1:18429-53791 GCF_000517525.1 Limulus polyphemus | reverse complement strand
AAACTTGACAATTTGACATTTAGAAATTTCATCAGATCGCTTTCCTTGAGTTTGCGTTTTGGTATCCACTTAAGTACTTTTTGAACTCATTGTTATTCCTCACTTGTGCTAAAAAGAAAAAAATACATTAGTCACAGCAGAACAGCCACCTTACCACGACACTCCATCTTTACAAACTATTATTTTGTATTAAATCAGGTCCTACCTAACTCTAACCTGCCTACTGTACCATACCGCTGTTAAACTAGAGTGCCACATGGCTAATGCCCACTCCTCCTCTCCCACCTCTCACAGTCTCTTCGATTACTGCTTCTCGAATCTTCAACTCTGTTTTCCTTCGCTTAGTGGTCTTCTTTTTCAATCACTTGAGCTTTTCCTTTTCAATCAATTTACTTTTTTATTTAACTGTTTGCTATATACTTAACATTAAGGAAGAAAGAAACGATATGAATACAAAAGCCTATACTCGTCTAATTCAATAGGAATTTAATTCCTAAGTCCTGATTCTACCTTGGATATTACCAGGACAACCAGCTATAGTACAGTATCTATTCACACCTAAATTTCCCTATTCTGTGTAGTAACGATCTTGCCACTACAGTAGACCTAACATTTTTAAGCATGTGGACTAAAGTTGCTTCTGGGGCCCCTCCGGGATTAGGGGCCCTGAAGCTTAAGGTTCATTAGTTTCACAGTAGATTCGCCCCTGTTCTTCACTCAAACTCCAAGCTAAATATTGAAATTTTCGTACGTAATTTAAAAGTAAAAAAAAATATATATACATATTGTTACTTTAATATTCTTTATCTTGATTCAAAAACATACGTTAGTTTCGTGAGGATCTTTTATCGATGTTTTGGGGTGATTGTTAGCCTCGGTCTCAGGGCGTTTCACGTTGCACATGGGCAGACCTGTAGAAAAAAATATGTAAAATAAATTATAGGTTTTTTATAAGACTAAGAAGCTCCTGCACAAGTTTTATCCATCCTGAATTCGTTGAGTTAACTCTTGGAATGTCAGTCTTTTAAACTTTATATATTCTTTATATTGTTTCTTTTCTTTTCGATTGTTTAAAAGGAATGCATCGAATTATGCCAAAGATTTAAGCGTATGTTTGTGTATATATATATATATATATATGTGGAACACATTAATTTAAACTTTATTTTGTTGATTTTCCTGGCGGTTTTATCCAAACAGACACAAAAGTTTCAAGAAGAGCGAGAGGACAATTATCATAGTTATTTACCAAAACTTAAACAGGTAAAATATTGAAACGATATGTAATTCAAGTTTACAAAACTCTTCTTAAACTAAACAAGAAAACAACAACAACAAAAAACGACTTATTTCTATGTACTGATGCATAGATAGGTCTTCATTTGAAAGCCAGCACAGTAAGGAGATGAGAATGATCATAGTATTATTAAAGCATGAAATGTCAAAAATAATAATAAAATAAAATTCATAGTATAGCCTTATTCCCTTATTTGAAAGTGTTCATCTGTCAGTTATTAAATGTAGGTTATCTTGAAGTAACCTAAGAAAAGCTATTTTATTCACTTTTTCTATTTCTGTAACATCCTGATCATTCTGTAACATCCTGATCATATTTAAGATCAACCCCGATTTCCTTACTTTTTGTAAGAGACAGTAAATTCTGATTTTTGTGATGAGAATAAAAGTATTTCATGTTACTTGTTTTACACTCTTATACTGGTTGGGCGTGACCTTGTGCTTAGAGTGTCGGCTGCGAATCGAAGGAGCTTGGGTTCGAGCCGTAATGCCACAAAACATACTTCACATTTTGTAATAAGAGTAATAGATTATTCAAGAAGGAAAATTATTCTATTTACATACCATCTTACAATTATTGACTTCCAAGATTTTATATATGTTACTGGTTATTATAGATTTATTTTCCTGGGTATTAGTTAAATAAAGAAATATGTATTTAACATAGCTTTCCAACGTTTACATCAACTTTCATAAAAACTATTGTAACGTTATTTAATTTAGCTAGTAATGACAACAGGTAGCAGAAAAAACAAAGCAAATACAGATCAGTTGTTAATGTTATCTCTCTTAGTTCGTAAAACTTTGTTCTTGATAGATTTACTTTTTCCGAAACTAACAAATACCAGATAAATATATCGTTTTCATTTGAGAATTGCAACGGGTAAAGACCCGTTAATTACACTAATAATATATATGTCACTTCTCTATAGGAAAAACAGTAATATAAATAGATTTTAAAGCGTATTACAACTCTAATATCCAGGAAGTAAAGCAAGATTTGTATATTAGATATAACTGTATTAAACATTTAAACTAATGTTAACTGTATATTATATAATAGGCATGCAGCATAATGCATTTATGGCGGTGGGTGCTTCTGGTTGGCTGCCGTCCTTCTGGTCAGTAGTTCAATATTAGGGACAGCTATATCTGAACCCTAAGAACTTTTTGACCTGGTTGTTTAGCTCACGTGAGCATGAGGTACCAAAAATTTCAATTCCATTCTCACACTAAAATGATAATTTCTAAAATAGGCCACTGACGATGCTACAATTTCCTTTTACTTAGAGTTATTCTCGTGTTGATTTTGAAATTCATTAAATACCCTATACATGTATATATAACCATGCTTTGAGAATAAATGTCTTGGGGTGGTGGTGGAGTATTTGCAAAAGTAGTGTATAACTCCATGTTATTTTGTGAGTATGATTCATATCCATTTGGTTTATGGATATGTTCTAAGTGTTTTTAATTTGTATCTAAATGTTCTAATTCTTAGTAATTCAGCTACCTCTTAAAAACAAAATTGTTGTACTTCCAGAAAAGTGGAACGTTTTTCGTGTTGCTTCTTCCGTTATACAGCATCACAGCAGCCATGATGCTGTATAACAGTGATCCCCAAACTTTTAGTCTGAGGCTCCCTTGATGTGAATAAAAAAGTTTGAGCCCCCCCCCCAACCTATAAAAAGCCTTAAAATGTGATATATCAATTTCAAAAAATATTTGTTAATGAACTTTAATGATATCTATGAAGTATTGTTTCTATTAAATCGTATGTTTGTAATTTAATGTGGCCTTTTCTTATCAATTTATATGTATTATAATTAGACCATTAGCAATTTATTATGTTTGGATTAAATTTGTAGACTGATGAGCAATTAAATACACACTTAATATTATGTAAGGTTATCTTATTTTCATTTTAAACTATGAAACAATTCTGTAATTAATTCAGCATAATTTTTATCGTCTTGTTCTTTATTTTGAATTAAAATCAATTAAGCATCTTTGTTATCGGCCCATTTTTGGTGGCCCCCCCCAAGAACAAACTTCACGGCCCCCCAGGAGGGGGGGCGCGGCTTCCACTTTGGGAAGCATTGCTGTAGAAAACCCCTACTCTTAGTACCCTGGTAAGACAGCAGTAAGTTTACACACTTACAACGCTAAGATCCGGGGTTAGATTCCCGCGGTGGACACAGGGATAGTCCAATGTGGCTTTGGTCTAAAAGAAACAAACAAGCAATTACTATTCTTGTGCTTATTTATTATGTAAATTCTATGCTTATTACAGGTGTAAAAGGTATTTTTCCTGTTTTATAATGCATATTTTATTTGATTATTGTCGTGTTACATAGATCACAAGCAAGCAAAATACGAAGGTGTCTCTTTTTAAGCTCTAAGTGAGAATGTGAACACAATAGTAATAGAGCGACCCAGGGTGGGTTGGAGATGTTATTAGTTGGCCAGTGTATTTAAGTATGTGTTACTGAGCAATACGTTTATCAACACTCAACTTGTGTAAAAATTAAAATAATCTTTCGCTGTCCAAATTATTATCAAAAGTACTGAGACTGTACTTATAAAATATTACAATTTACTCTTAAAATATTATGACATTGGGATATGAAGTTTACAGGGATTTTGATGAAATAAATGATGCTATTATCAACTATTCTAATACTTTTGTAGAACTGAAGAGAACAGAGTTGTTACTACATTGTTTTTAAAGTTTCATTTTAATGATATCACTAATAATATTGTATGGCACAATATAAATCTACATTATAAAATGTTTTAATTGTATCTTCAACAAGATATGATTAACTGAAAAATAGCATTCTAACAACATTGTATGGCACAAAATCTACATTAAAAAATGTTTTAATTGTGTCTTCAACAAGATATGACTACCTGAAAAATAGCATTCTAACAACATTGTATGGCATAAAATCTACATTATAAAAAGTTTTAATTGTATCTTCAACAGGATATGACTACCTTAAAAATAGCATTCTAATAATAATCCCGTATGACACAATATAAATCTACATTATAAAATGAGTTATTCATACCATCAACAGGATATGTTTACTTCACCAATAGCATTCTAATAATAATACTGCAAGACACGGTTTAATTTTAAATGTTTTACTTTTAGTTGTATCGTGAACAGAATACGGTTAACTCAATAACGGCATTCTAATAATAATAATTACCCGAAATTAAAAAAGTCTATGTTATTATATGCGAGATTGTACCTTCTGATTTTACCACAAGCATTTACTTCTATATTACCATTTTGAGAGTTATTACGTTTACCACATGAATGCTGTAAGAAGTAAAGCTATGAGGTACATTGTTCAAGATTATGAAGGGATTAGTGTACAGTATCTATTGAAATGCTTATACAGTATCTGTGAAACCAGCTCATTTCTTTGATATAGCCTTGCAGAACTTGTTCAGAAAGTATGCGTAGTAAGAGCTGAGTCTGGTCTATCCTAACTCAAAATGGGGAGGGGTATCGCAGCTCTGCACAACGCTGACGACTGTTTGTAGCCGGAGGGTAACTCATTACCTTTTACAACCGCGCAACAAGACCGCTGCCCTGTTTCCAAGTGTTCTCCGAGTCAGGTAAGCGTTATTAATGCAGTCACCCACGGAGTCTTTCTCTCCCTCGGACTGAATTTAACCGCCCTAGGGACCGTCGTGTCATGCATGAGTTTGGAACGTAATGTTTGCTGCTGAGATGGCAAATAATTTTTACGAAACAACAAGTTGTTTAAAACTTTTATTGTTTCGCATCCACTCAAACAAGATATGAAAATTAAGACTATTTTATAATAAGATAATGAATAGTTTTAAATTTATCGATAGACCCCCCCCCCCCCTTAATCTTGTGTACGAGCGATAGTTTTAGTGAATAAGTACTCTTCCTACGAGGAATGTATTTGTCAGGAAGCACTGACCGGCTGCATCTGGGAAGTGGCTTTACAACCTAGTAGGGGGAGGCATAATAGAGTAAGGCTATTTTTCTTGGCCATTAATCTTGGGCACGATAACGACATACCCTCCCATTAATTCCAGGGCAGATAATAGGCTAAACGTGATCGTAGTTTCAGAAGTTGAGACACACTAAGTAACAAACTATGTGAATCATCAGCCCGTTTAAAATGATTTATGAAACCAGCTTGCGGTGATTTACCATGAATTTCTAAGTAGCACAGTTTAGAAAAGATAATTTTCTGATTTTTAAACAATCTACTTTATTTACCTGTTCATCATTTTCAGTTCTTTAATAAGCACAGAACTTCTTTTTTTGTAAAGTATCTAAAACTTTTGACAACTTATAATAATATTTTTGATGCAAATTCTGCTTCGCCAAGGAGAAATGTCTATTGCTTTTCATGTAAAACTTCTTTGTGCCGTATCAATCAGCTGAGAAAGTACATATTTTCTGCCACCCCCCTCCCAGTGGCACAAGGGAATATCTGTGGACTTATACTGCTAGAAACCGAGTTTCGATACCAGTGGTGGGCTTTGTGCTTAATATAAAACAACAACATATCTTCTGGTTAGTTCTAGAAAGTTATATACATATTTTCTGGCTAATTAGAGAACGTTCTCTGCGAGCCAGTCACGCTGAGAAAAGTACGTATCTTCTGGCAAGTTACAGAAACTTATCAGTTAGTATTTGTTCGTCGTTAAGCACAAAACTCCACAATAGACTATCTTTGCTCTGCCTACAGCACGTTGCGAATTTCGATTTTTAACGTTGGAAATACCGCTGGAGGCGTCATTTAGTGAGCGGCATGTCTGTGGGCTTTAAACGCTAGAATCCGGGTTTCGATACCCGTGGTGGGCAGAGCACAGATAGCCCATTGTGTAGCTTTCTGCTTAATTATAAACAAACTATACAATATTTAGTTATATATAATATATATCGAATTAACATATAGTTTCTGTTCATCATTATTCTGTTATTACGTTTTGTCTGCATTAACAATTTAGACTTTTGTGTTAATAAAATATTGTGTAAGTAACGGACACAATATTAGAAAGTCGCATTTTAGCCAAATGTTTGTGTTATATACAATATTCTAGTGCTGTTTATAAAGTAATCAACAACCCATTAATTTCAAATGCTCTAGTTTATAGCAAAATATCATATTAGTAACAACTAGTCTCTTTACAACCAACATAATGCTTGTAATAAATAATGTTGGTAAAAGCACATTATTTTCACTATATCTGAAGCTACTTTATATGTGATACTTTATATCATATTAGTAACAACTAGTCTCTTTACAACCAACATAATGCTTGTAATCAATAATGTTGGTAAAAGCACATCATTTTCATTATATCCGAAGTTACTAATTGGTCACATAACCATGATTATGTCCTAATTATTATATTTCTTTCTTGTTGTTGTTTTTTTTAACGACGTTCTGTTCATTTTCAACGTCGTGCCAGTAACCAATGCTCTGTTAATAAACTTTAGCACATTTTATCAATAATACGTAAACATATGTTAGTACTTTTGTATTGATCAATTATATATTATTAACCAAGGTTATGCTAGTAACAATAGTTAGTCAATATTTTAATACTATATAGTTTTTAAAAAGTAAAGCTTCGTGTGTGAAAACTTAAATTTTGGTTTGTAGTTTGTAGGTTTCGCAAGGAAATATTTTTAATGTTTAACTGCAGATATCGCTAAGTAATCTTAAAGTTTAGTTTGTAGGTTTCATAATAAAAACAATTAATGTTTAGTTTCAGGTTTCTTCAGGAAATTATCTTTAAAGGTTTTATAAATCGTTTTGACGCTTAAATTATAGGTTTCGTGAGAAAACCTTAAAGTTTAATTTGTAGATTACGCAAGGAAGTCTTAAAGTTTAGTTTACAGGTTTCGTAAGAAAATCTATATTGAATTGTCGATTTACATTTACAGTTTCAACACTTGACGCCTTTTTGCACTATTACTGTAATAAATATTTGCAACGTAACCAGAAATATATAAAGCGTGTAGTTTAGGGTCCGGTGCCAGCCGCATGGGAATCTGGCTAACCTAATCGCTTTCCCTGATGTCCGGGGGCAGGATTACGCTATGGGCTGGTAGCCACGAATTCTGCTAATTACACATCTGAGGCTTGATAAACGAAACAGATTGCCCTGCGGTATAAGGAGGACCCCATCATGGGAGTGCTGCTCTGGCCCCAGCCGCCCTTGATTGGCACAGAGAAATACAACCAAATCCCTCAGAGCCGGCAAGTTCAAACACTTTGTCAAGATACCGCCAGCTAGCTGATAGCACAGTGTTCGTTTTGCTCATGGATTTTTCTGTATACATCCGCTTAGTGATCGAGACTTAAAAAGAAAAAGTTATCTGTTTTGACGGCATTTTATAATCGCTGATAAAAACTCACTTAGAGGCTTAAAAGTGAGCATGCGCAGTGTAGACGTTGCGTAAAAGTATGGCGTCGCAAATCACGCGCAGTTCCAAGGCCATGCGGAATGATATATCAGATAAAGGCGCTACTTGCTCTCTGTAGTGTTTAGTCACAGACGCACATCGAGGTCGTGTAAACGAAAGCTACAACACGTGAAAGCACATGTGTGATTTTTCGTTTTAAAATACATAGTTTTAAGTTAGCAGAGGAACGTACTGCATTTAGAAGTCTTCAAAACTAACGATTATAAGCCATCCCTAATTTTGAAAAGTTAAATCTTGTCGTCAGTCGTGCGAACATATTTAAGGAAAATAATGACAGCAGCCTCTTGAAGCGACACAATGTGCTACTTTATAGTTTCGAAATGCGACTGTGTGCAACTGTGAAGGCTTCGTTTCTCCAACAGGTTGAATTATGATATCTGCCATGTTACTTACTGTTTTGATTTTTTTCATCATCGTTTATGGGCAGGTGCCTTTGACAGCCCTAAAAAACCCCGAAAAGTGTGAACGGATTACCATTCCCCTATGTCAAGACCTTCCTTACAACATGACTAGGATGCCGAACCTGATGGGACACACGAATCAGGCTGATGCTGCTATTGAAGTCCACGAGTATGTGTCACTGGTCAAATTCGGTTGTTCTCAGCATTTAAAGTTCTTTCTGTGCTCACTTTATGCTCCAATGTGTGCCCATCAAGTAGATGTTCCCATACCGTCCTGTCGGTCCGTCTGCGAAGAAGTTAAGGCACGGTGTTTTCCCATTCTTGAGCGGTTGGCGTTTGGGTGGCCTACCAAGCTGAGCTGTAGCCGACTGCCCGTACCAGGAAAGAACGGTTTGTGTATGGAACTGCCAGATATCACAGAAGAACGGCGCTCACGCAATAAGGAAAGCGAAAAGGGCATTAAAGCTGAGAAAGGTAAAACCAATTACAAAAGTATTAATCCCAATCTACTCCCTTCTCGCCTATATCCCAAAACTCGCGAAGACGGTATCTCCGACGTCGACGGGGGAAAAGAGGAATACAGCTACGGAGGCAAAAACGTGAACATTGAACGTGATTTATCTGCGAAGTTTTGTCCTAGAAACTTCGTGTCAGTGCTATCCAAAACCACAAGCGTGAAAACGTGTGTTCCTCGATGTGACCGTGACATTTTGTTCTCTCGCCATGACAAAAATGTCGTGGACATTTGGATGATTGTGTGGTCAGCCTTCTGTTTCATGGCAACTCTTTTGACGGTAGCCACGTTCTGGGTCGATACTGCTCGCTTTCGGTACCCCGAGCGGCCCATTATCTTTCTGAGCATGTGTTGCTGTAATATAAGCATTGCTTATCTCGTCCGTTCCTTCGCAGGCGCTGAATTCATATCCTGCGAAAAAACAGAAAGAGACAGCTACCTGGTGAAAGAAGGCTTAGAGAGTACAGGATGTATCATAGTTTTCTTGTTGCTCTACTATTTTGGAATGGCAGCAGCCCTCTGGTGGCTAGTTTTGACTTGCGCGTGGTTTTTGGCTGCCGGACGCAAATGGGGACACGAGGCCATCGAATCTCGTGCATCATATTTCCATGTACTGGCATGGGGGGTGCCAGCAATATTGACCATCATAGTGTTGACTTTACGACAAGTTGAAGGGGAGGAATTGACTGGACTATGTAATGTTGGCAGCAGAAGTCGAGATGCCTTGCTCCGATTTGTAATTTTTCCTCTTTGTTTCTTCTTTTTCTTCGGAAGTGTCTTCATCATCTTAGGGTTTTCTTCGCTTGTGCGGATCCGAAGAGTGATGAAACAAGGTGATCGGAACACCAACAAGTTAGAAAGACACATGGTAAGAATTGGTACATTTTCTATACTGTATACTGTTCCAGCAATCAGTGTGATCGCCTGTCAGGTGTACGAGTACATCAATAGACCCGGATGGTATGCAGTTGCCATGGACACTGCGCCCCAGTGCTCTTATCCTACAGCAGGAGGCTGTTCCTTAGACCAAAGCATCCCTAGTGAGGAAGTTTTCATGTTAAAACATGCTATGACGTTATTGCAGGGAATCGCCACCGGAGTGTGGGTGTGGAACAGTAAGACCTGGAACTCATGGGCAACATTTTTTAACAATCAAATTAGGCGAAAACCGAGGAGGAGTGTGAAATCTCCAACTATTGTGTACCGTCCACCCCATGTAGTACTACTGAAGTAAATATCAAATCCAAAACCAACAGATACCGTGACGTGTCTGTAAATGGTCGCTGTAACATAAACATCTTACATAAGTTCGTACATAACATATATGTGTATTATTGTTGTAAAATACGGATCACAGTGGATATACGAGACAGCCTAACACAACTTTGATATTGTATATGCATACATATAAGGACGAGAGAAACTGATAGGATCTTAGCTAATACATAGCTCTTTAGGAGTATATGAATTAATTATATTTAGGAAGTTTAAGTATAGGCGCTGAAAAAAAAACATACGTGTTGAAAATTAACTTTTTGTAGATATAAAAACAATGGAAAATTGAACGATGGTTTAATAGTTTTGTGTATCTTAAACAACAATGTATGTGTAAATATATATACACGAATACTCATTTCTGTTTCTATTCTGCTTGTACATACTGTTTTAGGCTATGTTAACTTATTATTACTGTATTATTCTAAATGCAGTAATTTCTTGTTTATAATATTGGATCGTTCGTTTTGTTAAGATTTTTTAACAAAGGAACGTTAATTGTGTTAGAATTTTTAACATAGGAACGTTAATTTTATAGATTTTTAACATAGGAACGTTAATTTTGTTAGATTTTTTAACAAAGGAACGTTAATTTTGTTAGATTTTTTAACATAGGAACGTTAATTTTGTTGGATTTTTTAACAAAGGGACGTTAATTTTGTTAGATTCTTTAATATAGTAGCGTAATAGCAAAGCGCCTTACTTGTATTTATATTTCACCTAGTAATGAATTTTCATTAATACTCTTTTGTACAAATCACTGGAGTGAGATTTTAAATAAACACTAATCATTTTATTACTGGTTGTTTAGTCGTTATGTGTCTATTACCAACACCGTTATGTTGCAGAGAATGCTATTCTATGAAGGCCACGGACATTCTACTCTTCCCTTTCCTTTGTAGCACAACCATTTTACACCTCTCTTTCCCAGAACGCAGTGATTGTATACTCCTACTTTCTATGCAGAAGACAGCCATTGTACACTACTCTTTCCTGTGTAACACACAACCATTGTACACTACTATTTCCTGTGTAACACACAACCATTGTACACTACTCTTTCCTGTGTAACACACAACCATTGTACACTACTATTTCCTGTGTATCACACAACCATTGTACACTACTCTTTCCTGTGTAACACACAAACATTGTACACTACTCTTTCCTGTGTATCACACAACCATTGTACACTACTCTTTCCTGTGAATTACACAACCATTGTACACTATTCTTTCCTGTGTATCACACAACCAGTTTACACTTCTTCTCCTACATTTGTCTTTCCAAAATAGAAAATTTATTTTTTAACTGTTGGAAACCCATTTTTTAATTACCCAAATCAATTTTTAATAAGTAGTAGTACACCTTTATATCATCACTGACATCATGATCTGTACATCACATCTGCTAGTAATCACACCATATTCTTACAGTAAGATTAACAGTACACCTTTATATCATTACAAAATAGCTAGAAGAAGTAGAAAAAAGGTTTTGTCAGTGCTCAGCTGATAGCGTCACGTTCAGTTGTTTCAAATTTAGTCTCAATAAGAAAGGAAACAAAATGAAACAGGTCTTTTGAATGCCCATAATTTATTCATTAATTCTGACCGGGTACTTAACAATTAACTTGGAGTTTTAAATCACACGCACACGCTGGCGTGCTTGTTAGATTCTACGTGATAATAATTGTAAACAACGTATCGAAGATCCCAACTCTTTTTTTTCTCCCCAATCTCATGGAATAGACAGTCAGATCTTCCACTGTTATCTTCATCTTTAAAATATTATCTTCTCCATGTGCGAATAAACTGTTAAATGGATTTTGTAGCTACTTAATGCACTGGTCTTACGAACGGACAAAACCTTACACCTATAGAAATATACCATTATACAATTCAAAGCTTGTTAGAAACTGTTTGTTCGTTGGATTTTGCGCAAAAGTATTTGAGGACTACCTTCGCTAGCCGTCCCTAATTCAGAAGTGATAGAACAGAGAGAGAGCAGATAGTCCACACCACTCACCGCCAACTCTTGAGCGACTCTTTGCCAACGGAAAGTGGGATTGACCGTTACAAATATAATTCCCCTACAGGTGAATAGGCAAGCATGTTCGGTGGCTGGATTCGAACCCACGATCCGCAGATTTTGAGTCGATCGCCCTAATCTCCAGGCTATGTCAGGCCCACGGAGAAAGAACTTAACAATGTTGGCTAATCTAGAATTCCTTGAACAATTCCTTACAAGATATATTTAACTCACTGTTAAGAACTAGACCACAGATGTACTATCATTTCTAATCAATGCCACTGAAAATATCACTAAACGTTTGTTATAAGAAAATCAGATTTATTATGATAAAAGCTTGATTTTGTGTCGTGAGAACAGACACTAAAACAGACCGCCGTCGTTCTTGTAATGGTTGTGTAAGCAGTATGGGATTTTGTAAAAATACCCAAGTTAAATTTTTCTCTTTTTACTTTCTGGCGCATGACATGTCTCTTTGTGATCACGTCAAATTGACGTCACACAGTTACATTTTAATGATAAATTAAAGGGTAGAATCACATAGTTGTTTTGCTAGTGATACAATTGAAGCAAAGTTTATTCTCTAGTGATATAATGAGTTTTTATTACTTATTGACCGAAGTTTTCACTCGGAATCATCAGTTATGAAAGTGCCCTTGACCGAAGTTTTCACTCGGAATCATCATTTATGAAAGTGCCCTTGACCGAAGTTTTCACTCGGAATCATCAGTTATGAAAGTGCCCTTGACCGAAGTTTTCACTCGGAATCATCATTTGTGAAAGTGCCCTTGACCGAAGTTTTCACTCGGAATCATCAGTTATAAAAGTGCCCTTTATATAGCGAGGGTATTATAACAGCATAAGGAAAATCTTATATACATACAGGGTGGATAAAAAAAATGCACTTATCTTTTAAGTTATGCAACTTCTATATATCGATCCTAAAAGTTTTATTTGTATTTCAGATGATATTGGAGAATGTTTAAAAATAAACGTAAAACCACTGACGAACTAAAGCAACAGATCACAAATGCTTTCCATGAAATTAGAGTTGAAAATTGTGTAACAGCAAGACATCAACGTCGTAGATGTCATGATTATTTGAATGTTGGTGTAGCCTAGTTTGGGCATCTCAAATGATGCATCAGTATATGTACAGTTAATCTGTTGTATGAAATGTTAACAAAGAAGATTTGCCGGCTTTTAGGCTCATATAAACATTCGAAATTTGGGTATATATATATATATTTTGCTTGCCGTAGCACTCGAGAATTATTATCTAGCCCATGAGTATTGTTATCGAGCGCTTGAGTACTGTTATCGTAGTGCTCGAGTTATCTAGCGCTTCAGTATTGTTATCGAGTACTTGAGTATTGTTATCGAGTGCTCGAGTACTGTTATCGTAGTGCTCGAGTATTGTTATCTAGCGCTTGGGTATTGTTATCGAGTGCTTGAGTACTGTTATCGCAGTGCTCGAGTATTGTTATCTAATGCTTGAGTATTGTTATCGAGTGCTTGAGTATTGTTCTCGAGTGCTTGAGTATTGTTATCGAGTGCTTGAGTACTGTTATCGTAGTACTCGAGTACTGTTATCTAGCGCTTGAGTATTATTATCGAGTGCTTGAGTATTGTTATCGAGTGCTTGAGTATTGTTATCGTAGCGCTCGAGTATTGTTATCGATCGCTTGAGTATTTTCTTAGCGCTTTAGTACTGTTATCACAGCGCTTCAATATTGTTGTTTCGACACGCAAACCGTTGCATCTCATAGTTAGAACGAAAACCATTTACAAAGATGCTAATGCTGAAGAAATGGAAGTTCACGTGAAAGTTATAGAGTCAGTGCGTGCTGTAAAGAAGAGAGAGAGAGGCAGCACGTGATATAAACCATGGCAACGTGCCAGATGCAGTGAAATAGGACAATATTTCAAAAGCAGCGCAATGAAATATATATCGTTACTTAATCATTATTCAGCCCTATTTAAGTAGTCGGGCGTTTGAGTCTTGCGGAACGTTGAGAGACATTCGCTACCTAGCAATCTGTCTAAAGTTACTTGAACAGTATTTGACTGAGTATCTCTCTATAATGTTCGTTTTACTTTAGTCATGAAGTCTTACTTTGTTTATAGCGAAGATAAAAACATCTACGACGCTTTTTTTCTTTATTCAAAAACCACATGAATGTTTAACTTATTATCAATTCATCAACTGATACATGAGAGTCTTAAGTGCACGTACAACAGCCCGAGTTAAGAACAAAAAAATTATTGTTGCAATAATACAATAAAAATAGATATAACGAGAGCAAGAATCCTGATGTTACTCTAGCTTACACCCTGTGTCCTTTTGTTTTATCTACGTGTTATTATACTGAGATTATATATATAAGACTTGTTCGTCTGACTGTCTTCTCTTGTTACAAGCTGTTGTGATGAAATGGCTGAACCAATATCAATAACATTTGGTAGAGAGCTCAGGTAGACTTCTCAAGAGATCGGGCAGTCAGGTGGAGGGTTTGGTTTGGAAGCCAATCTAATTTGACTATCTTATTAATGCCGTGAATGAGAAGTGAAGTGAGCGAGGGGGTGGTAACAAAATACGTGAAACCGACGTCAAACATAAATAATGCTTAATAGTACCGTGTGATAAGGTTTGTTTGCCTGTAATTAAGCACAAAGCTACACAATTGGCTATCAGTGCTCTGCCCACAACGGGTATCGAAACTCGGTTTCTAGCGTTGTAAGTCCGCAGACATACCACTGTGCCACTGGGGGGGGGGGGGGCTGTGTGATAAGGATCAAAATAATCGAGGCCCTCGAGCTGGGAATTTCTTAGTTTTATATATGTACATATAGTGTAGAAGTTTTACTGGAATGGGCCGCGTAATCTCTCACCTTTTTTTTTAGTATTCTTGCTATAGTTCCTAACTACTGGAGCTGTTTCAGTGCTATTCACACCAATTTAGCCACGATCTATCGAAGCACCACCTACTGTTTCTTTCTTCTTAGTTTATTGTCCAAGTTTCTTATGCTTTGTTTTTAAAGCCATCTTGGTCACTTTGACCAGTGGCAAAAACTGTAAAAGGCTTTCAACTAATTCACAAACTTGTTATAAGTTTGAGCTCAGCGATTTATTGCTTGGCTATGGTTCTTAAGTTATGACGTCCGTGACTTGACGTGGCCTGTAATTATGGCGATCGTCTTGCAATATGCAGGTTGCAGGATCAGAAACCCGTCACCGAACATGCTCGCGCTTTGAGCCGTGGGGGCATTATAATATTTCGGTCAATCCTACTATTCCTTGATAAAGAGTAGGCAGTGGGTGGTGTTGACTAACTGCCTTCCTTCAGATAACCTTCGAGAACAAACAAAGAAACAAAACAAATGATGCCCGTTGGTGATTCAGCGTTAAACTGTTTGTTTGTAGTTAGCGCAAAGCTGCACAATGGGCTATCTCTGCTTTGCCCGCCACGGGTATCGAAGCCGGATTTCTATAGTTGTAAGTCCGCAGACATATCGCTGTGCCACTGGGGGGGGGGACATTCAGCGTTAAAATCGTTGATTTTCAACACAAAAAATTCGGGCTTCATACTCGCGGTGGATACAATGCAGATAGCACATTGAGCAGGTCTGTAGTTAACAAAAAACAAAGCTTACATAATAAAGTGTGATATAACTAATTAAAGATCTGTTTATCATCACGTGCCATTGCATGTAAATTACTTCAAACTAATCACTATTCACATTATGTCTACTCTCATTCTAACTGTTGCATTTGAGCAAGAGTTATCCTGTAACTGAATTAACCCTGAATGGACTACTTTTGAATACTTTAGTAGTGATTCAGTAGAACCTTTAATTAACCCTGAATGGACTACTTTTGAATACTTTAGTAGTGATTCAGTAGAACCTTTTCATACTGGAAATTGCTATAAAATGTTAAGCCCAAATAAACATTTATGTTGTTCATATGCAAACAGAAACCTTAATACCATATTCTTTTCTTATCGCTAAACTTTGCATACATAATTACAGAAAAAATTTAATTATTCAGTATTTATATTATAAATCAACAAGGGGCGGATTTAAGCTTAAATGCATAGTCAGTGAAAAAAAAAAGGGAGGGGGGCCGGCGGGCTCTATTCATACCAATATGTTTTTACTTAATCATTTAAAAGAACCTGCCTACTGATAGAACTCCTTAAAACAAATTTCAAGATGACAACATAAACATGAAGCGAGATTAAAAATTTGCTAGACATGATGAAACAATGGAAAGAAGAATACGTAGAAAGAGACAGAGCATTAAAAGAAGATCAAGAAGAAAGAGAAACTTAAAAGAATTGTTTGTATGTAGAATTTCACGCAAAGCTACTCTGGTTATCTACGTTATCTGTCCCTAACTTTGAAGTGGTAGACTGGAGAGAAGACAACCAACGCCAACTCTTGTGCTGCTCTTTTACAAACGAATAGTGGGATTGACCATCATATTATAATGCCACCACAGCTGAAAGGGCGAGCATGCTCAGTGACGGGATTCGAATTCCCGACCTGCAGATTTTGAGTTGAGTGCCCTGACCACCAGGCAGTACCAGGCCGTAATTAAAATAAGATCAAGAAGAAAAAGACAGGAGTTAAGAGCAAGAGACATAATATTTAAAGAAGAATTAAGAACAAAAAATATGCTTGAAGACAATATCGATGAAGCTATTGGAGATGTACAGGTGGATTATAACAACAAGAACGAAGAAGTAGAATAGGACGTCAAAAAGTTAAAATCAGTTACAAATGACACCTATAATCTGCAGAAAGACTGTAGTGACAAAATTGAAGAACATTAATGAAAGATTAAAACATTTGGAAAATGAATTGATAAATGCAAAGATCAAACCAGCCACAACTATTTTTTTTTTTTGCATCCGCCCAAGAATTACAACCTAATTACCATTTGCTAAAAAATAGTTGGTCTACACCTGTTACCACCATGGTTGTGTCATCTGTGACTGCAGGACCTTCCTGAACTAACCAAGACACGTCACTATTCAATCTAGTTCCATAATTTAGCTGGGCAAATCAAATACATCCTCTAGTCGAGAAAACAATGAACTACGACGAAAAGGTACCATGGAAGGCATATCGGGTTCATTTTGAAATAATTTCCAAAGTAAACAGGGGGATAGTGAATAACAAGCTGTTAATCTTGTTATCCATTTAAAAGGACTGGCTTTAACGACATTAAGTAACCTTCCAGTTGAGAACCCTAACAATTACCAAGCATTGATAGCTGCCTTATCCAACAGCTTTGGAGTGACAAACCAGAAGGAGTTATGCAAAGCAAAGTTCAAGAACAGAATATGGAGGAAAGAAGAGACCTTAGCTAAACTTGTGGAAGGCTTGTCCAATTACCTTACATGGATTCTTCACGTGAAATGATTTTGTATATTTGTTTATATGTAGTTAAGAACAAAGCTACACAATGCGTAATCTGTGCTTAGCCCACCACGGGTATCGAAACCTAGTTTCTAGTACTATAAGTCCACAGACATACTGCTTTGCCACTGGGGTGTGTGAAATGATGGGTTCATTGGCAAGTGACGAATTCATAGATGTCATAGGAGACAAGAATATATGAATTAGTCCGAAACAAAGTAGGTTTACATATTTAAAAGAAGCTCTCTAGTTGGTGATTGAATTTGAATCCACTGAAGATACAGATAAAAAAAATAAATGGGCCATATAGAAGTTATGAAATTATTATATCAAGTATTATCAAAACATAAACTCCACCTGACGATAGTCTATAAGATCTGAAATAATTAAATAGACTGCTAGTTATACAGAATGGAGAAAATAAATCACAAGACATTAAGTGTTACAACTGTAAGTTAAAAGGACATATTGCTAGAAACTGTTTGTGAAGGATGACAATCGATGAGAACTGTTATAATTGTGAAAACGTTGACACTACACTCGAAATTGTGAGGAATTGGTCATTACTGATGAAAAAAATATTGAGGATGAGAACTCTCCATTTGCCTGAAATTGGACAAGAAGTTCATTATTTAAGAAACCAATCTACGTGTTTATTGATGCTAAGCCTTGCAGTATGTTTATCGACACTGGCGACATTGAGGAAGAGTGTATGACTTCATGTAGCTTCATATAGCATCACAATCTATGTATGATCAGGAAATGCCTGCACACTATTTGATAATTACAACACCAGAGTTTGAACATTCAATGACAAAAAGGAGGGCAGTAATTGTACCTCCAAGAAATGAAATACCCATGCCAGAATTTAATGTGAATAAATTTACTTGTAATGACTGGACTACATTGCAGGATGTGAAGCGGTATATATAGTTCTTTCAGATTAACGAACAAGGTGTAGGAAGTCTGATTTCAAAGCGTCATATAAGGATGGCTTACCACCATAGTTTTACAGGTCTTACAGCTTATCAATGTCATATATTACATAACATGCTCACAGAATATCAAGATACCTACTCCAGTGGATCTCATGACTTAGGCCAAGCAAATAAAATATCTGATAAGTGTGATACTGGAGATGCAGCCTTAATTAACTAAATGGCTCATATTTGCAAAACAATCTCAAGCTTTCAAAGTGATAGAAGTAATTAAAGAACAAGGTAAAATAAAAGTGAATACTAGTCTTTGTGTATTACCTATAGTACTTGTAAAGAAGAAGGATGGATCCACAAGGTTCTGTGTGGACTACCAAAAAGTGAAAGAAGTCACACATTAGATGAATAACTACTGTCAAAGATTAATGATACTTTGGATGTCTTATTTGGATCTAAGCTGTTTTCAACATTGATTATGAAGAGTGGGTAGTTGTAAATGGAAGTCTACAAAACAAGTACAGAAAAGACAACCTTTAATGCAGGAAATGGATTGTGGTAATTTTTTGTTATCATTTGGATTATGTAATGCACCTGCTAAATTTCAATGACTGATGGAATGTGCTCTCTATGAACTATCCTGGAATATTGTACTCATGTACTTGGATGACATAATCACACATGGAATGACCTTTGGTAAATCGTGTGGTGGGCTAAAAAAAGTTCTGGATCATTTGAGGAAAGAGAACCTTAAGCTGAATCCCAAGAAGTGTAAATTGCTCCATCAACAGGTGAGTTTTCTTGGGTACATAGTCAGCAGAGATGGAGTATCTACATACCCATCTCAGATTGAATTTCTTCAGAATTTTTCAACATCATAGAACATGCATGAGGTAAGAGGATTTCTGGGACCATGCTCTTACTATCTTTGCTTAATAAAATCTTTCTCTGGCATAGCTCATCCTCTATACAAATTACTTGAAAAACAAATAAATTTTGTTAGACTACTGATTGGAACAAGCATTCAACAAACTAAGGAAATAATTAACCACTATTCTGTATTACCATATTCAATTCTTGAAAATCCACTCATATTAGATACAGATGCTAGTGATTTTGCAGTGGGAGCAGTGTTATCATAAGTACAACACATAAAAAAAGCATGAGATTGTTTACTATAGCAAGGCAAATAATGCTGCTGAAAAGTGTATTGTACAACTTGGAAAGAGCTACTAAGTGTTGTTCAAGCAGTTAGACGTTTCCATCATTATCTCTTTCGGCAAAAGGTTACATTCTTCTAATCAGCTTATACAGTATTGAAGTATCTAGTGAATTTTTGCAATCCAGTAGGTCAGATAGCAAAATGGCTCCAGAAACTCCAGGAGTACAACTTTAACATCATGTGGCACCCTGGAAAGAAACATGGAAATGCTGGTGCATTATCATAAAGATAATGTGTTAATGTAGAATATAAACACTGTGAAAGCATGAGATAGTATAGATGATCAACCTAAGGTACTGCAGATTATTGTTCAAGATGGGACATCCATAAGTGATGGGGAAGAATTAATGTGTTACAATACTCAACTGAAAAATGCTAATGATAAAGATACAAGTTTGAGCTCATTTATTTGTTTGTTTGTTTGTAATTAAGCACAAAGATACACAATGGGCTATCTGTGCTCTGCCCACCACGGGTGTTGAAACCCGGATTCTAGCATTGTAAGTCCGTAGACATACCGCTGTGTCACTGGGGGGGGGGGGGCAAGAGCACATTTATAAATAATACAAACAAAAACTATTGTGACAACCAGTGGCTACATACAGCCTCAAGCCAAAGATGTACTGGGTACAGTGGGATTCATTTTGCCTACAATAGGACTTTTTATGTCAGAAATAGGAAGATATCAGTGGATAGCAACAATGACTATAATTGGTACTTCCACTCTACGTTCAAAGCATTCTATTATCTCCACAACCTTTCAACAGCTGCACACTTAGGTGTTAAGATAACATTGGAGATAGTAAGAGAACACTTCTATTGGGTTTGGTGCCAGGGACCTTTAGAAAATTGGTGTAAGTCATTTGGACTATGCTGAAAGCAAAAATACCCTCAAAAGAAACAGCATGGGCAACTAAGCAATACTGTATTGGAGCAACACTTGAGAGAGAGTTGCTATTGATGTGCTTACTCCTCATGGTTGTGATGGATTATTTCACGAAATGGCCAGAAGCAGAAAATCTAGCACTTAAACACGTCAAATAATTTGTTTCAAGATTTGGGGTGTCTATAGAACTTAACTCAGGTCAGGGATGGAACATTTAAATAGTCTTGTTTTCATAATTTGTGAAATCCTTGGGGGAGCCTGGTTCTGTGCCTTGGTTTTGTAGCTGGATGGATGGAGGTTCGAGACTGGCCTGTGTAATGTTATTGTGTCCTTGAGCAAGACATAGTCTATCCAGTTCTATGATAAGTGTCAACTGTTAGTTAAGGGTTAAGTCGCGATGGGTTGCCATCCTGTATCAGGGGAATGTGTCATCAGTTTCATTCATTTGTGCCACTTGAAACTAGAGATCCAAAGCACTGGCCCTATATGCCCTGTAAAACCATGGCAAAGATTTAACTTTATTATTATAACTTTTTTTGAAATCAAAACTACTAGTGAAACAACTCTTCACCCATCTTCTAATAAGATGGTGGATACAACTGTACATTTTTAAATCAGTTAGCCATTTTTGTAGATGAGCATCAGAAAACGGGAGATCAAAATCTTCCACTGCTACTTATGAGTTACTGGCTGGCAATACATGAATCTACAGACAACACACCATCATCATTGATGTTCGAAGAGAACTTAAAGTGCCATTGGACTTTCTGTACTCACATGCAGAGGATAGTCACTTAGTAGAGTCGTTCACGGAATAGGCAGAGAAAGATTAGAGAACACCATTGATGTCAACACGACTTTACCCAGGAAAGACTTAAATCACTTAGTAATAATACAAATAGTCACTATGATGTTAATAAGATTGGATATCATTGTGATGTCATGGTATGTTTTGACAATCTCTGCTGCAAGATAAGACAAATTCCAAAGTTAAACAGGTGTTGGGGAGAATAATTTGTTGTACTGAAAAGAACCAGTGATATGGTTTACAGAATCCAGAAGGACAACCAGTCCAAAACAAAGGTAATCCACCATGATCAACCAACAGGCTAACTTCAGAAAAATGTTCACCTGAGGAAGAGCCCAAATTTGGGAAGGTTCTCACTAGGTAGATTATCGAGCAAATCCACTGGTGATTCTATCATTGGTAGTCTAGATAGGAACCCTGTAATCTTCCGTGGGTTGACTTTCCACTGGCTCATTCTTCTTTAAAGCTGTGTTGACAGGACTGACAATACAGCAAGTGACAATAAAGGACAAGTCATCCCATCTTCATGCCATGCGTCTTAGAAAAGAAAACCATAAAAAACTTGGTGAAATGACAGCTTAAAAACAGCTTAAAAAAAGAGTTTGTTTTGTCAACAAGAACTGTTACTTACTTTGTTTAACACCCTTAATTAATAGTATACTGATCATAATACCTACTTGGAAATATTAATTGTATTAATTGTAAATAATGACATTATTGATAATTATACAATTTTAAGTTTAATGTTGTATTTTTTGTAAATTAGAATTGTATTAATTGTAAATAATGACATTATTGATAATTATGCAATTTTAAGTTTAATGTTGTACTTTTTGTAAATTAGAATTGTTCAAGGGACTTCGCAATCCATAAATGAGCAGTGTTGTGACCTATATTTATATTATTTTAACATTTTTTTTTCATTAAAGGGGGCTGTTGACACGCTGTAATGATTGTGTAAAGTCTAAAAGTTTCAGGAAAGTTTAGAACTCTATGAAATCTCGAAGCTTCCTATATTAAATAGAAAACTGAATGTAATATTAAAATGTGAGTGAGTTATAGTTAATCAGTACATTACTTTCGGAACGTCTTTGAAACGAGGTTTGTGAAGTTAGGCCTACCAGTGAACATAGCCTGTAGCGTGTATAGAACGTCATTGAAGAAATAAATTAATTCGTTATCTTTATGTGTACTAGACTTCGTATTATTTTTATTCTATCTCACAACGATAGAACACGTTACAACATTATTAACATTTAAGCCATTTTTTAATGAAAACAGATTTGTTATTTCGTTCATTCTCTCTTTTTTTGTTATGTTGTTAAATAGAAATAAACTTCATGTTTAAAATGATATCAATGGTAAGAATAAGTCTTTATCATTCAAAGTATGTGGTGTCGTATGACATTCGCAGAAAGAATAAAGTTGTGGCTTCCGTTAGATGTCTTGTTGGCACATTGCCATTTATTAAGAACGTGGCCTCAGTCCAGAGAAGGAAAACACAGAAATGTTTGTCTGCAAATCAGTTTCTTACTTTTCAAAGCAAAAATATGTTTAATTAAACACGGCAACTGTTTTTGTTCATTTATCTTAAACACTTCAAACTTTGTGCTGTGACTGTTTTTGTTACATATTTGAGAGAAAACTAAATAAAACAATAACATTGCAATTAATTATAACCCGTTTGATACAACCGGCAATAAACTTACAAAATCAGTGTGTTTTAATGTAAAAATGTTTGATTGTGTTTGTAGGCCTAACTTCACAAGCAACGTTTCAAAGAAGTTCCGAAAGTAATGTACTGATTAACTATAACTCACTCTGTTGGCATTTTTATATTATATTAGTTTTCTACATAATATAGGAAGCTTCGAGGTTCCACATAGGTCTAGCCTTTCCTGAAACTTTTAGACTTCACACAACTTAATGAACAAAATGTAAAAATAATAAAAATATAGCTCACAACACTGCCCCTTCATGGATTGCAAAGTCCATTGAACAATCCTAATGTACAAAAAGTACAACATTAAACTTAAAATTGCATAATCATCAATAATGTCATTATTTACAATTAAAAAAATTAATATTTCCAAATAGTCATTATGATCAGTATATTATTAATTAAGGGTGTTTGATTGCGTTATTAGTCTACAAATTGAGAATAAAATAACTTAGCTTAACCCTATTAAATATTAATAAGCCTAGATCCAGGATGCATATTATTCGGCTAGATACATATGTATGTATGTGTGCTTAGTATACATTCTCATCAAAGACACGCCGCTTGCTCTGGCTAATTAGAGGAAGTACGAAGTTTGAGTACCGATTACTAAGCACATAAATGATGAATAGGACAGTCGTATCAAAGGTTGAAATAAGGTCAGATTTTACACATTCAAATGAGCTTCTCGAAATCGGTTAAATACGTTATCCAGCCAACCTGACTTATCATTCACATACTCGTAGACGATTCATTTTATTTGTTTGTTATCTTTTCTTCTTTTTATTTTATACTTCATTTGACAGAGAGGAATTATTATATCGTTAATGAACTGTCTAAATTAAGAACCTTGTATTCATTCCCGACATGCAATAAGACAGCTAGAACTAAGGGCTATATTAACATCAAGGTAGAAAATCATAACGATTAGTGAGTTAACTTGTTATTCATTAATTCGAGACTATTTTGTACCAAATTTATTTTAAAATTAGCCTCCTTAAAACCGATTGGGTTGGTTCTTTTGATTTTCTTTTATTCAATGGGGGAAACAGTTGTTACCGAAAGGATTAAGCAAATAAAGTTAGTTAATTAAAAACAACATTTTTCAATGGTATATAATACGAGAAACTTCCTTAGCCTACTTTTTAGTGATAGTTTCTTCAACGAGAGTTTAATGGTGGCGAGAGTAGTGTAGGGTATGGACAAAAATGTATCTGACAGATTTATTTTAGCCAATGGTGACATGAGTTTTTTTTTTTTTAACCTTCGTATCCAGAAATTTGGTCACGAAAGTAACAACGGCACTGTGTACGCTGGGCCCGTGCGACTTGTCGCACACTCCCCAATAAATGTTGTAACAGCCTAAGCGGTGACTTGTATTTTAACTAGTTTGTTAAAGACCGGTTTGTGCACATAACATAATTTCTGTTTTTTTTTTTATCAACACATCCCCAAAGAGTGTTACTTTTTTTGTTATGTTTTTAATAGTAATAATTTTTATAGCAGAGTGTTAAATGCATTGTTCAGCTTTTATCGAAGCGTTCTATAACACATATTATGACACATTACTTATTAGAAATAGAACGTCGCAAACTTTCGTTTCTACACTGATCCAGACTAAAAGGATCGCATAAGTTTGAATGGTAAATTCCCCGAGTTTCTTACCCTAACCAATCACAGTTATTTCTATACATCATGTTTCTTTACTTCAGGTATTAGAGGTCTTCAGGACCCGTCTCTGATCATTGTTGGCCAAACAGTTCAGTTGTCATGGGGTGCCACTTAACAGTGTACTTGGAGACATTGACAACAAGAGTGATATTGTTCATACCAATATACATCTTCGGTAAAATAAATGTTCACAAAGTCTGCAATAACTTTCTTGCAACTAAAATTGGCCATGACGTGGGTGTTTTAAAGTGTAAACACTTCTGGATGGCACTCGTAAAGAAGGCCTGGTTCTACCGGAGTTCTCTAACAAGGTTAACATGGATTATTATATCCAAACATACTATTTAAGAGTGTAACCACTTGAAGCAGCCTTTTGAGGATCGTTTTAACTATCTGGGTACCCAATTACCTTCATTTTTATTGCCTATTTCCAAACGTTAATATCGTTAATCAACTATTTTCATAAACAAATTAGAAACTGGTTAGAAGTACTAACAATATTGGATAACGTACTTATTCCTCCTTTTTCATTTCTTTCTTTGGAAGTTAGTTGAATTTTGAAGAAGGTAATTAAATTCTAGGAATCATAAAAAAATGTAACGAAAAACAGGATAAGAAGTTAAAACCGCATTAATCTCAACAACTCACGACTTATAGATAAGTCACAACACGTATATGTATATATATATATATATATATGTATATCTGTAGAGCAACAGAAATCCCACCAACTTTATCACTATTGATGTCACTTGTTAGAGTATGATTTAATTGTTTTCATTGTAACCAGCGGTTGTTTGTTTAAATCTTTTATGATTATTTGCTTTTCTTTTATTGTAGTTTCCAAGACAATCTTTACACAAGACTGATAAGGCAAACATTGTTGACACATGATATATATACATAATAGTTCCACCGAAGGCCTTTCATGTTTATCAGATCTTTACCAAGCACGTAATATCTGTGCGTGAACTTAATTCAAAACCAGATGGAAGATGGTTTTTGGAAAAAAATCACTCTTATAAATCTGCATGGCTCTTTCAACCAGTGGTATGTCCATTCTACCCGTTTTCCATTAGCATTGAATCTCCAGACAAGACTTTCTAAACATATTTAGCGACTGGTACAATGCCACTGAAGCCCTTACTTTATTTTTTAAATTGTTAGCGATAATTGAATTCAATGATACAGATTTGAATAAACAAATGAAATAGACGTGAATATGGTTTTATATTCAATGACCTGATGTACGTAGTCAGCAATTTTTAGAAATGATAATGGAACACGTTGATATAATACTTCCTATTTTCAAGCTTGTTTTAAGGAAATATACGATTCCAGATAAACTAAAGTGAGGGGTCGTTTATGATATCTTAAAGAATATATACCGAGTAGTCCGAAGCTGTGAGAGAAAGATTGGCGGGGATTTAGAGTGAATGAGAGATTTGGCTAAATGCTACAGTCTAAAAGGGGAGAACGAACGAAAATCGTTCACTGGTAATGAAAGTAAGCTAAACGTTCCAGGAAATTTAGACAGTAGGCGTTCTCGGAATCTGCGTTATCTAAACGGCATTTGATCTTATTTTACGTGCTTCATAGGTCAGAAATGTGTCTTTTATACAAGGGTAGCCATAACTAGCAACACAACAGAGTAGTTAAGAGAACTAACTGTGTCGGAAATTACGTCTGCGCATGTGTTCAAATTTCTGCATTCAAGACAAAGCTTCGTTGTTCCCTTGTTAATCGTCAAGTCATTTATTTTAGCCTAAAAACAAATGCAGAGAGTGCAGAACTGTATAGCTTTTGGCCACCTCTGTTGTGTAATTATAACAGCGACTTGTCACAGTGTTTGAGTTTAGTGCCTCAGATCTTTAGAAGCATTGATTAATAACATTTCTCTGTTTTTTGTTTTTTTAAAGAATGACGATTATGTATCGATCGGAAAAAGCTGAATTTACTGTCTGGATAATTTAAAGATAAAAGACCTTAAACTAAATACAGAATAATTCCACCCAAATCAATCTTGAATTCAGTGACTGAAAGTGAAAAGAAATAAAACGCATTTATTTGTTGTTAAGCACAAAGCTACACAGTAGGCTCTCTATGCTGTGCCCACTACGGGTATCGAAACCCGATTTTTAAATTGAACCACAGAGGGAAATAGAACATATCCTGATAAAATTTATACTAAACAGAAGTTCCAGAACGAGAGAGCGAATTGAATATATACAGAGACAAAAATAAAAACAGCATGTAAGTTTGTCATTTGGCATACTTTTAAAGGAAGTACGTCTAAAGACTGAAATGGAAAAACACGACGATCAAAATGAATATTAGGCACATATGCTACTTTACTGAATACATTGCAGAATGTTCTATATGACCGAATATTTCTTGAATAAGAATAATAAGTTATACTGTTGGGAAAATGTCAATCCTTGTAAAACTTACAACGAGATATTGTTGACACAAATATTAACGCTATAGATTTTTAATCATAAGATATTGTTGACACAAATATTAACACTATAGATTTTACTCATAAGATATTGTTGACACAAATATTAACACTATAGATTTTTACTCATAAGATATTATTGACACAAATATTAACACTACAGCTTTTTACTCATAAGATATTGTTGACACAAATATTAACACTATAGATTTTTACTCATAAGATATTGTTGACACAAATATTAACACTATAGATTTTTACTCACAAGATATTGTTGACACAAATATTAACACTATAGATTTTTACTCGTAACCCTTCGTTTGCGGCTTGTGTAAATCTGCATACCATCCCATGCGCAAAGATTCAAAATGTTACGTACAAAACGCTTGCATCATATGATGTCAACCGCAGTTGGAGGGTTAAAGTGCTCTAATTATTTTCCTTCTAGGGTAACTGAAAATTCCAACGCTTTTCATCATTTTGTACAACATAATTTAACAAAATATTTTTTTTTAGGTACATAGGTTCAATTTAGTGACAAGACGTTCTGCTGATCCTTTGATATTTGTTTTTAAAGTACATCAGGAAATCATATTTTGTCGCCATTACGTTAAAATGATTCCTAAAACAACATAAATATGTTGTGGTTGTAGCTATTTTATTTTTCTCCATCTGGTGACTTCTATTCGCAAACAGAAAATCTTTTGGCGATTAAGCTGTTGAACTATTAATAACCAAGTCTGCTGCGAAAACACTTTAAAAATACGTGTAATTCTCCTGTAACTATTAATCTACCGTTATGACACTTTAAAAATACGTGTAATTCTCCTGTAACTATTAATCTACCGTTATGACACTTTCAAAATACCACAGGTTACATTATATTAAAAAAAAAATATTTATAATTGTAGTCCTTTCGAAGCTCTGTAGGTTCTATTATATCTACAACAAATTTAGCTATAACTTTAGAATAGTCACACACAAACACAATTTGTTAATCCGTCAGATTCAAGCTTCCACAGTGTAAACTCAAAACATATTATACGTAGTTTATAATAATTTGTTGATTTGATTTTGTCTTTGAGCCTAGACTTAACGAGATAGATGCCTTAACATTGTTTCTTTCACGGATACATTTGACATATGTAAAGACTGGATGATGAAAATCGTGAAATAAGCACTCACCACAAAGTAGGCCTTTTCTTTCTTTAAGTTTTTCTTAGACCCTTCTACTTCCCTAAAACTATATTTTTTTAGGATTTGTCTTGAATCATTTGATGTATAAACGTGTTAGTCACTTACTTTTTCCAAGTGATGTTCTCATTTTACAAATGAAGACAGTTGTGGCTTAATGGTTAAAATGTCGGGTTGTAGATCTGAAGGTCCATGGCTCGCGTCCCGTTACAGTAAAAAAATAAAAATCGTGCTTCGCACTTTGGTTCTATGGTTGAGTTATAAGAGTGGATCCATTCTTTCGGGAAGATCGATGATAATGTTTGAATTTCTTCTGTTACACTCAACATCTCTGAAGGTTCATGGCTCGCGTCCCGTTACAGTAAAAAAAAAAAATCGTGCTCCACAAATTTTTACACGAGTTTCTTTAGTGTACGCGATTGATAAGAAATTCAGGAACAGATATTGTCCATCCATCAACTATCTGATCGAACTATTCTGGAATAAAACTAAAAATCACAAACTTTCACGTGAGGCTCTTCGTGAAACTTACACATCTCTTTTTCTAATAAATATAAATGATGAAGATATCCCACACACTACAAAATTTTGACAAATCCAAAAAACAGCTAAAATGGGATAGCAAAAATATCCAACAAAATAATGTTTCACCACTGTCATTGTGGCATCACGTTAACAGTGGCAAAACGCTGTTTTGTTGGAAATTTCACATACATTTATTTGAAGTTCTCTGTGAATTTATGTTTTCTGTTTCACAGACTTTTGTTTGAAACTGTCTGTGAATCTTTGTTTCTGTTTCACATAATTTATTTGAAGTTCTCTGTGAATATCTGTTTCACAGACTGTTTGAAGCTCTCTGTGAATCTCTGTTTCACAAACGTTTCTTTGAAACTCTCCGTGAATCTCTGTTTCTGTTTCACAGGATATTAGCTGAAGCTCTCCCTGAATCTCTGTTTATGTTTTACATACTTTTAGCTGAAGCTCTCCCTGAATCTCTGTTTCTGTTTCACATACTTTTATTTGAAGTTCTCTGGGAATCTCTGTTTCTGTTTCACAGGCTTTTAGTTGAAGCTCTCTGTGAATCTGTTTTCTGTTTCACAAATGTTTCTTTGAAGCTTTCTATGAATCTATATTTTTCTGTTTCACAAACGTTTTTTGAAGCTTTCTATGAATCTATATTTTTTCTGTTTCACAAACGTTTCTTTGAAGCTTTCTATGAATCTATATTTTTTCTGTTTCACAAACGTTTCTTTGAAGCTTTCTATGAATCTATATTTTTCTGTTTCACAAACGTTTCTTTGAAGCTTTCTATGAATCTATATTTTTCTGTTTCCCTAGAACTCTCCATGTAAGTCTCTATATTACGCTCAGATTGTCATTATTTAAGTGGGCTTTCTGTAGGCCACTCTTTGTTTGTCTCCCACTTCCCGTCTTGCTTTTCTTAGTTTATTTGTATGCAAGTTTCTGGCCTTCCACCAATTTCGATATTTGTGTTTTCGTCTATTGGAATTTTGGTACATACACCTTCAGACCCAATATTATGAATAATATACTGGACGACATTTTACCTATCTATTTATCTATTGATCAGTCAGTCTGTCTCCATCTACAAGTGTTTTCATGAAAATATAGTATAATTTATCATGTAAAAATTATCTAATTTTTCTAGTTTTGAAAACAAATCCAACTTTCAGCTTTCACAGATTGGGGTCTTGAAATGCTCTGACCATAACTCGTTGCAAATATCACTTTATCTCATGACAGTAATAAAGGGTTCGTAAGCAGCATGAGATTCGGGACATTTGTTTTAGCATGAGGTTTAGGATGTTTATTTTAACATTAAATTCAAGGTGTTAGTTTTAAGATGAGATTCAGTAGTTTGTTTTAACATGAGATTCAGGACATATATTTTAACATAAGATTCCGAACGCTTGTTGTAACATGAAATTCAGGAAGTTTGTTTTAACCTGAGATTCAGGACGTTTATTTTAACCTGAGATTTAGGACTTTTATTTTAACCTGAGATTCAGGATGTTTATTTTAACATGAGATCCAGGACGTTTGTTTTAACTTAAAATTTCGGATGTTTGTTTTAACCTGAGATTCAGGACGTTTATTTTAACCTGAGATTCAGGATGTTTATTTTAACATGAGATCCAGGACGTTTGTTTTAACTTAAAATTTCGGATGTTTGTTTTAACCTGAGATTCAGGACGTTTATTTTAACCTGAGATTTAGGACTTTTATTGTAACCTGAGATTCAGGATGTTTATTTTAACATGAGATCCAGGACGTTTGTTTTAACTGAAAATTTCGGATGTTTGTTTTAATAGGAGATTCAAGAAGTGTGTCTTAACATGAGGTTCGGGATGTTTGTTTTAATATGAAGTTCAGGACATTTGTTTTAACAATAGATTCAGGACTTTTGTTTTAGCAAGGGATTCTGGACGTTTGTTTTAATATGAGATTCAAGAAGTGTGTCTTAACATGAGGTTCGGGATGTTTGTTTTGTTTTAACAAGAGATTTAAGAAGTGTGTGTGTTTTAACATGAGATTCAGGATGTTTGTTTTAACTTGAAATTCAGAACTCTTGTTTAAATTTGAGATGCAAGACGTTCGTTTTAACTAGAGATGTAAGACGTTTATTTTAACGTCATTATGGATGAAAAGTTCTGAGCCATGTTTAGCTTTTTATTCTCCTTTTAGATTTGAGAAACGAAAAAAAGCAAAAAACATTTGAATACCTTTAAAATCGTTTAGTTTTAATGTTTTTATTTCTATCTTTTCCCATGATACGATTCACTATGGGCAGTCATTAACTATCAACGACCTTGAATTTTTTTTAAAGTTAATGATAATGCTAGCCTGTAAACATTTTCCCTATGCCATTCTCAGATTAACCCGACACGCACAGAGCACACTAATGACTATGAAATGAATATTGGTATGAACACACAGAATGTTCTAATAATGGGGTTTTGCTCCCCTAATAGCTTCTAGCAAATAGTTGTAGGTACGAATTCAGATCCTAACGACCGTAAAACACGCTACAAGGTGTTGATTTCGACCAATGAGAATTAACCAAACTCTACTTTCTTGGTAGAAAAAGAACTAAATGTAGTTTTAAATCCTTTTTCTTTTAAGTTACGGATCACAAAACGTCTAGCTGTAGTAATGACTGCAAAAGAGTGAGTGTTTGTTGCTAATGTGCACTTTCTGTGCGACACGTAACTATGTCTTGTTTGAACAATATAATCAACATCTTCCATCCTGGCTTCAAAACATTAACAGTACTGTCAGGTGTTGTAAATAGCTGTCGAAGCATAAAACTCATGAGGTGCATTTGTTTTATGTTGTTTTGACAATTTCGACTTATCAAATACGTTTCTGTGATATTTGTTAAATGGGTCTCGTGAAAACCATAACCCTGCTTCAGCCATTTTCTGGTCTCGATAAATGGACCTCGTGAAAACCGTTATCCTGCTTCAGCCATTTTCTGGTCTCGATATATGGGCCTCGTGAAAACATTACCCTGCTTCAGCCATTTTCTGGTCTCGATAAATGGACCTCGTGAAAACATTACCCTGCTTCAGACCAGAAAATGGCTGAAGCAGGGTAATGTTTTCACGAGGTCCATTTATCTAGACCAGAAAATGGCTGAAGCAGGGTAATGTTTTCACGAGATCTATTTATCGAGACTAGAAAATGGACGTGTTCATTCTTGTATTCATTCATCTGATTGACTGAAATCCGAGATCTTTTCAAATGGATTTCAACTTTGATTTTACTGCAAGTAAACTTCCATGTATCATGTTGTTTGTCCATACGCATATTCTTGGAGTAAAAAAATGTTTATCCATAAATATGAATAAGCCTCACCATCGCTCGTTGAAAATGAACGTATTTTCAATGTAGTTTCACAGTAATATTAGTTTAATAATCATTAAGAGAGCTTCTGAATAAAGTAAAAATACAGAAATCAATAGCCAAGAGTTGTTTATTATTTTTGTCTCTGTTTAAGAAGATTGATTTTTTTTTCAGGTCACTGTGAAATGTATATGCTGAAAACTTATAATGATGTTTTTTGTGTATAATTTTTGCGAAAAGATATCCAAAGGCTATCTGTGCGTAGCGTTCCTAATTTTGAAATGATAAACCAGAGGACAGACAGCAAATCAACAGCACTCGCTGCCATCTGCCAAGATATGCTTGTCTGACTGAATAGTGGAAGTTGATCGTTACTTTTAAAAGCGCAACCACAGCCCTAAAGTGTGAAGCGAATTTTGTTTTTCAGCGGTCTGACTCAAACCATGAATAGTCCAATTCCAAATGCAGGACGCTAACCGCTAGGCCTCATCCAAACGAGAAATTATATAATAACACAAATAAACACACCTAAACATATAGACTGAAAAATGGCGTACTATTTATTGTACAGTTATCGATCACTTGATAATTTTACATTTATCTCACCTTCTAGCTTCCACTACTTTATTTAATGCTTAGATTTTAACGATTAACGGGTGCTTACAATATATGTGGAGATAATTCTGTTTATACAAATAAAAAGTTATTTATTCAATATATTCCCGTTTTTCTTTATCAGAACTGTAAAAATAAAAGCCATGTGTGTATCCTTGAGTACTTGATAATCGTACGACAATACTAATGTCCTTTTATCTGCTGTTATGCTTATAAGCGTCGTATGAGATGCGGAGTTTATAATAGTAGTGTACGGTTAGTCTAGGATAAAGACTAACAATAATACTTTTATACAGTTCTCCCCCTCAAAATAATAGTAATCTAACATTCAAATAAATTCCTAAACAAATGAGAAAGAAATAAAGTGTAAAGCTTTTAAAACAAATAACTTTGCATTGGTTTTACTGTAATAATGGCACATTAGAATTGTTTTTATGTAAACGTTTAAAATAAATAACTTCAAATTGGTTTACTACGATGCTGATACATTAGGACTGTTTTTATATAAACTTTTTAAAGTAATAACTTTTATTTGATTTTTTATGATAATAATACATTAAGACTGTCTTTTTATAAACTTTTAAAACAAATTACTTTGAATTGGTTTACTATGATAATGATATATTAGAACTGTTTTTAGTAATAATGTGTACGATCTTTTAATTGTTATGGTGTGAACACTAGCTACCTTAACTCCTTCCTTGCTAGGGGCACATAAATGGTCTCTAAAAAAAACTTTGAAATTTTGTACTTTTATGTAGAGAGGGTACTCACCTCTCCCAAAGTTTATTACTGTCATGTTTAAGATAGGTACTTAGGTTATAAAACATGTATTTTTGTTATTACTGTCATGTTTAAGATAGGTACTTAGGTTATAAAACATGTCTTTTTGTTTATAACTGTCATGTTTAAGATAGGTACTTAGGTTATAAAACATGTATTTTTGTTTATTACTGTCATGTTTAAGATAGGTACTTAGGTTATAAAACATGTCTTTTTGTTTATTACTGTCATGTTTAAGATAGGTACTTAGGTTATAAAACATGTCTTTTTGTTTTTAATGTTTCTAAAAATATACCTTTTACATTGAGAGATGTACACAGACACGGACACAGACATAGCTCGTGCTTGATGTTACATATTTCAAGTTGTTTGTTTGTTGTTAAGCGCGAAGCAACCTATAATTAGCTACCTGTATCGAAACCCGGTTTTTAACGTTATAACTTATAAGTCTTCAGACTTGTCGCTGAGACACTGGGGGAGGGGATAGTTCAAGTTAATCATACAGACATCAAAATTTGTTTATTTTTCTTAATAAGAACAGCATGGTATCAGTATGACTGAAGTAATGAATCTAAGTATCAAATGGACAGCAAATGCCTGTTGTAGAAACCTACAAATGTAGTGGACGACGTTTCGAAAGTCTTCCGCCTTTCATCTTTCGAAACGTCGTCCTCTACATTTGTAGGTTTCTACAACAGGCAGTTGCTGTCCATTTGAAACTTAGATTCATTATGAATACTCTGCCTAAACAACCTATCAAAGATTATAACTGAAGTAGTTTCTTAATAATAACAGTGTAGTTTCAGAGTACGACCGAAGTAGTTTCTTAATGATAACAGTGTAGTGTCAGTATGACCGCAGTAGTTTCCTAATAATAACAGTGTAGTGTCCGCAGTAGTTTCTTAACAAGAACAGTGTGTTATCATTATGGCCGCAGTAGTTTCTTAACAAGGACAGTGTGTTATTATTATGGCCGCAGTAGTTTCTTAACAAGGACAGTGTGTTATCAGTATGACCGCAGTAGTTTCTTAACAAGGACAGTGTGTTATCAGTATGGCCGCAGTAGTTTCTTAACAAGAACAGTGTGTTATCATTATGGCCACAGTAGTTTCTTAACAAGAACAGTGTGTTATCATTATGGCCACAGTAGTTTCTTAATAATGATAGTGTAGTATTAAAGTATGATTACAGCAATCTTCTATTACTCTTTATAAAATCAAACTCTGATAACGTGTACCGTTTACTTCACATGCTGCATAAAGTGATATTCATACTAAAAATAACGAAACGAACATCCTTAAATTTGTGTTCATTCCTACTTTCAGGATCGTTGTTAGTGGATAACTGTTTATTAAAAATAACGAAAACCCTTAAATATGTGCTCATTCCTACCCCCAGGATCGTTGCTAGTGGATACTTGTTTATTGTTTCTTACCAAAGTGATATATTATGTACTTGAAAAAAATGTCAAATCGTCTTTGGTAACTGAGTGATGATAATGATACAAAAAAGACAATTTAATAAAGAAAAGTGAACATCACGAACTGTATTTTTAATTTTATATTGTTATGCAGTCTTATTCTAAAGGCCCAGTATGGCCAGGTGGTTAGGGAGCTCGACTTGCAATCTGCGGGTCGCAGGTTCGAATCCCCGTCGTACCAAATATGCTCGCGCTTTCAGCCGTGGGTCTTATAATGTGACGGTCAATCCCACTATTCGTTGGTAAAAGATTACCCCAAGAGTTGGCGGTGGGTGGTGATGTCTAG
>NW_013667678.1:14903-17617 GCF_000517525.1 Limulus polyphemus | reverse complement strand
GCTACTAAATTAGGAACGGCTAGCGCAGATAGCCCTCGTGTAGCTTTGCGCGAAATTCAAAACAAACAAACAATCTTATTCTAAAAAGATCAGTTCGTGGTAGATGTTGTGAATTAATATTCCTATGTTATTCAGCTAATAAATATTGCAATATTTTTCTAATTAAATATTTTAGAACGGTTTTCCACCCCGTTTCATAAATGAACAGAAACTAGAATACGATACTTGTACTTTAATTTCGCTATCTAATCAAGTCTCCAAATGTCCATTTTGAAAATATTATGTATGTCTTACACGTTGTGATATTTGTAAGTACATAAGAAAATATAATAAATAATACAGTTTTAAAATTGATAGCGCAGACAAGAAATGTAAAGTTCAAGTAAATTCCATAATATTAATAAGGTAGGAAAATATTTCAAGTAAAAAACAAAAGATTACCAAAATCAATTAAATTAGAAAATCCGTTGTCATAAATTTAGCGCCATTAAAGACGAAATATATATATTTTTCATTTTGCTCTAATAAATTATAATTTGAATTTTCCCGTTATTAGCCATTTTCCCTTAAATTGTGGTTAAATACTAAATGTTATGATGTAAAATGTAAAAGTAATTTTGATGAAAACGTACATTTTATGTTGGAGAGTTACGACCAAAATATAAAAGTAATTTTGATGAAAACGTACATTTTATGTTAGAGAGTTACGACCAAAATATAAAAGTAATTTTGATGAAAACGTACATTTTATGTTAGAGAGTTACGACCAAAATATAAAAGTAATTTAGATGAAAACGTACATTTTATGTTAGAGAATTACGACTTTTTTTTGTTGACAGAGTGAAGTTTTTCTCGTTCTTCGTAAATACCAAACGTAGTGGTAAGTAGCCATTTCTTTAATGAGATTAAAAAAAAAAAAGACAACTTTATGAACAATTCATACTGCGGTGTTGTAAAGTGAGTGATTTATAAAGAAGAGAAACTTTAGAGAAGCAAGCGGTACTTAAAACACTTCTTCATTATAAAGCACCAGGTAGACAGTAACTACTAATCTCCTTCGAAAAACCTCTAGGCGCCAGAAGGATTGACAGATGCGGGAAAAAACGAACAACAATAAAAACTTTGAGATCCTGTTCGTAGCCTAATCCCATAAAATAAGCTAAAAGCTACTATAACAAATGAACAAAGTCTAAAACCTCAACGGTAGAATTAAAGCTTGGACGATATCTAGCAAAAAAAAAAACCCACTAACCTTTTCCCACCCCCTCCCCCCAAAAAAAGGAACAGGAAGTGAATATTTAAAGTCGAGAATAGCGGCATATAAGTTGGAACACATACTTTGCAGAAATAAAAACACGACGAATTTTATGAAGTTTTTAATTTTATATTTTATGAACGAATGTGTAACAAATATCACAACATTCAGCTGTTTTTTTTGTTTGTAATAAAGTATCGTGCAAGTTTTATTGCATATTGTAATTTCAACAAACGCTAGTTAATGAAAACGCCTGTAATTTAAGTTGTTGTTTTTCTTTTTGTTTTACATAGCTTGAGTGTTTGTTTCGTGACAAGCATTATTTGTATCAAACAAAATAAAAAGTTCACGGAAATATCTATGTGTTCTCGTATTTTGTATATAGATTTTTTGTATAATAAAGCCATTTGGTGTGGAAAACATGACTGAAATTGTGTCAGAATACACTACACGCAAAAGAAAACTTGGATTGGTCTACCTAATTTAACAACAAACAGTTTTTTCTTTCCTTCAAAGCCATATACATTATTGTTTTAGCCATTGTTGAATTCAAGGGGTGTACAAGATGAATTTCCCCCTGTGCAAATATTTCCTCCTGAAGTACAGTATTTTCCATTTTGTCAATTCAAGGGGTGTACAAAGGGAATATTCCCCTGTGCAAAATATTTACTCCTGAAGTACAGTATTTTCCATTTTGTCAATTCAAGGGGTGTACAAAGGGAATATTCCCCTGTGCAAAATATTTCCTCCTGAAGTACAGTATTTTCCATATTGTCAATTCAAGGGGTGTACAAAGGGAATATTCCCCTGTGCAAAATATTTACTCCTGAAGTACAGTATTTTCCATTTTGTCAATTCAAGGGGTGTACAAAGGGAATATTCCCCTTGTGCAAAATATTTCCTCCTGAAGTACAGTATTTTTCATTTTGTCAATATTGAATTTTAATTCACCCTGCATCCCGGGGTAGCAAGGTCTGGATTCAAAACTGGTTTGTAACAGACAAGGTAGAGATCTCCATGTATTATCATCATTACTGGAAGTTACTGATTTTGCTACAAATAGACAATTCCTGTATTTATATAGGATAAAGTAAGAAAGAGTAGGATTTACGCATTTTTGAAAATTGGTTGTGAAGCAGCAGTTAAGCTTTTGTTTAATTATTTTCGTTAAATGTTCAGTCTGTTTTTGATTACTTTTGGGGTATCGATGTTAATACTAGGTCGTCAAGAAATTAATGTCGCGTTTTGGAACATTTCATTAACCACCCACCAAAAAAACGTACATCACGTATAATATTTAAACGAACCACCTAAACGTTACGGCAATGTAGCCTATATAATGTGTAAAGTTTAGTTTACTCTAATCCATATATGATGAAACACACATTTGGCATGTAATGCTGTTTGAATTCAAGAAAGGAAACAACGCCTCTGTAGCCACAAAGAATATCACAAAAGT
>NW_013667678.1:5216-14149 GCF_000517525.1 Limulus polyphemus | reverse complement strand
AAAAATGGAAAAGCATCATCGATAAGAATGGAGACTATTTCATTTAATAAATGTTTTGTTTTGATATATAAGTTGTCCTGGTTTTTTTTTAATCTAAAAAAAAAGCGACATTAATTTCTTGACGACCTAATATATTGTAAAATAATTATTGCCAATCACAAATTACCTAACTCCAATTTTTCCTGTTAATAGCGTTCTCTGATATATATATATATAAATTAAGCATGTACTTAGTAAGAAGTACAAATTGCATAAATATAGTTTTTTTTGTTGTTGTTAAGTTTGTTCTCTGGTGGAGCAAAAACGAATATAGCGTATTTTTCGATATATATATATATATAAAATACGGTATGTTAAAAGAAAATAGCCATGTGCTTTGTAGGAAGCACACTGCGCGATTAAAAAAATTAACAGATTTTACAATGGTTAGCGACTCTAGCGGTAAGTATGAAAACTAATATTTTTTATTTTGTAAAAATGCATTTCTTGATCCAGAATCAACCCAGCAATAAAAAAGCATACTCTACAACTATAGTTACCCCTGGTTACAGTAGTGTAAGTGGAAGAGAATATGAATACTCTGTAAATCAGTGTTTTTCGGGTATATAAAGGCGTTCAGGTAAGCGGCTTTTTCATGCATTCAGTGTAGACGTTTCGCAGCAAATAATGAATTCCAACTTTTGGAACGGCATTAACGGCAAAATGTGCCGTGATTTGGGAGGATGGACACTTAATTTTATTACATAATACTGTCATATGAAAGTTAACGTGTCTATTCAAGCATGTTGTTCTATTATTTGTTCAGTAAGCCACGAACCCACACAATGGGCTTTCAGCATCGTGTCCATCGGGGAGATGGAACCCAAAATTCTAGCGCTAACAGAGCTACCAAGAGGCAGTTTGTTCAAGCGAGAAATATATATTACTAGCTGTAAATATCTGTATATTTTGTATTTTCAGTTCATTAAATATAAACACTGTAGGTGTAATCAACTGTTGGTTATTTTTCCTCTCTCTAATATTCGTTTTGAATTTCGCGCAAAGCTACACGAGGGCTATCTGCGCTAGTGGTGAAAGAAGGCAGCTAGTCATCACCATCCACCGCCAACTCTTGGACTGCTCTTTCGCCAACAAATAGTGGGATTGACCGTCACATTATAACGCCCCCACGGCTGAAAGGGCGAGCATGTTTGATGGGACGGGGGATTCGAACCCGCGACCCTCAGATTGTGAGTCAAGCGCCCTAACCACCTAGTTATGCTAAGGAAATAAAGAATTATCCATTACTTTAACAAATAATCAAGTTTGACTTCTTGCTCTCAGTGGCTCAGCGGCAAGTCTGCAGGATAGAAACAGGTTTAGATATCAGTGGTGGGTGGGCACAGTATAGATAGCTCACGGTGTAGTTTTATGTTTACCAACAAACAAAAATTTGACTTGTTCTCTCGCATTTGTTTATTAAACTGTTGAAAAATCAAATTTCTGTTTGATAAATATCATAATTAAATATTCTTTTTTCCCTAAAGAGGAAACATTAATATTAAGTAGGGAATAGCGAAAGTGATTTTAAAGTGAATTATGGAAACATTAATATTAAATAGGAAATACCAAAAGCACTTTTAAAGTGAATTATTTAACCATTAATATTAAGTGGGAAATACCCAAACCAATTTAAAGTGAATTATGGAAACATTAATATTAAGTACGGAATATCCAGGTCACTTTTAAAGTGAATTATGTAAATACTAATATTAAGTAGGAAATACCCAAGGCACTTTTAAATTGAATTATGAAAACACTAATATTAAGTAGGAAATACCAAAAGCACTTTTAAAGTGAATTATGGACACAATAATATTAAGGCACTTTTAAAGTGAATTACGGAAACACTATCCAAAGCACTTTTAAAGTGAATTAGGAAACACTAATATTAAGTAGGAAATATCCAAAGCACTTTTAAAGTGAATTATGCTCTGCAGAAAAGTGGTTAAATTGCAGAATAATAACGATAAATTTCTTAATTCGTGGATTATTCTTCGCGAAGTAGTTAGGATTATCTTAAAATACCCACCAGGAAATAAGCTGGCTGAGACTGTTTGATATATAATGAAATTAACTGTAAAAGTAACAATGAGGAAGATATTGGATGTGAAATATTAAAACAAGTTTTGTTTTTTTCTCCTTTATAAGTCTGCTTCTAATTATAATTTTCTAATTATCCACACGGAGTTTATAAACAGAGTATTTTGTAATTGGAAGTCAAATTTGAATTTTGTTATCAAATTTTATAATGTGTCACGTAATAGCCCAATCACGTATATACACATTTCAATATTCCGTGTAAAATATTACGTTGGGTATGCGACTGATTTAATATATATATATATAAATCAATATATCTAATGCTATACAATACATTAATTGTTCATAGACGATTGAAATTAGCACTATAAAACAATAATGAACTTAATATAAACCAGAAACAATATAATAGAATTGAAGCTCAAAATTATGCCTCCGTTTTCGTTCCTTGTTGTCATCCTTAAGTCATAAAGAATAATGCCTGTGGCCATAGCAACCAAATGTGTTGGGGATATTCCATCTATCAAGCAAAATCCAAACGCTGATGTAAAACAAGCCAACAACAAAGGAGAATCAGTTAACAACTCATACTGCTTTTGCTGTCTGCAGGCAGCTGTGGGAAAGCAGTTACCTTTAATATTTATTAGTAACTTTAATGTCGAACTTAGCCAACAAGGACGACAACAGCGACTAGTAAATACCTTGTAGACAAGTTCGAGTCTGGCAACTGGTTTTACTTGATTCATTTTTTGAGACGACTTAATCCAGACACGGACAAGTACCAACAATAAACATGACATAAAACTATAAACATAATTCTTGAAGCTGCTCACACAAGTGACATATTAAAAAAAGATAAACAAAATTCTTTAAGTTGCTCACACAGGTGACACATTCAAAAAGATAAACATAATTCTTTAAGCTGCTCACACAAGTGACACATTAAAAAAGATAAACATAACTCTTTAAGCTGCTCACACAAGTGACACATTAAAAAGATAAACATAATTCTTTAAGCTGTTCACACAAGTGACACATTAAAAAACTATAAACATAATTCTTGAAGCTGCTCACACAAGTGACACATTAAAAAAGATAAACATAATTCTTTAAGCTGCTCACACAAGTGACACATTAAAAAAAGATAAACATAATTCTTGAAGCTTCTCACACAAGTGACACATTAAAAACGAGAAACATAATTTTTGAAGCTGCTCACACAAGTGACACATTAAAAAACGATAAACATAATTTTTGAAGCTGCTTACACAAGTGACACATTAAAAAACGATAAACATAATTCTTGAAGGCTGCGCACATAAATGACACATTAAAAACGATAAACATAATTCTTGAAGATGCTCACACAAGTGACACATAAAAAAACGATAAACATAATTCTTGAAACTGCTCACACAAGTGACACATTAAAAAAGAAAATCCTTCATCATCAGGGCGACAGAAAGCTGTTTGCTGACTCCCTCCTGAATAATTAGCTTTGTCTAGGTTTTACTTCATACATTCTCAGACCTCAGGTTTGGTCTAGCTTTGAACAGTACAACGCGCTAGACTTTGTTGTGCGTTTCTTTTTGTTTTCTTTTGTAATTTTAAAGATATATTTAGGTGTCTGTAATACATACGTAACAAGGACTTTAACTAACTTCGTGATGTATATAAATGTTAAAGACTTTTTTCTTTTTCTCCGGATGTTTGTTTGTAGTTAAGAGCAAAGCTACACAAAGGACTCTCGGTGATCTGCTTACCACGGGTATCGAAACTCGGTTTCTGGCGTTGTAAGTCCACAGACATATCGCCATGTCACTGGGGGATGCTTCACCAGAGGTGAAGTTGAAAAGAGAAACTGTGACGTAGAGGCCTAATGCATTGTTTGATTGGCCGTACCCACTGCTGTGGATTGTGGTTTCGCCTACTTAAAGCTCATCAGCACAACTTGGGTCAACAAACCAAGGAAATACCTTTAGGCCTCGTATAATGGTGAAGTGCATATAATATTTATGGGTTAAAAAGAAAAGAAATTTTTAACATACTTATACAGTCATTAAACAGTTGGTTCGCTGTATAATATCGAATAACGAATTCGACGAAATATCATGATATTATTCGCATACCTAAGTTAATTTACGGTGAAGTACAACGGACTCAAAATCCTATAGATAACTTATGATGATTTGCAGCGGTTTCGTAGTTTGAGTGCTAAGCTTTAGTTGTGACTGTCATAATTTTTATCAATCTTGTACGATAATTTTTATAGTGAGAACGTGAACACCTACGTGGAGGTGTACAGTTGTTATACGTGGAGGTGCACAGTTGTTATACGTGGAGGTGTACTGTTGTTATACGTGGAGGTGCACAGTTGTTATACGTGGAAGTGTACTGTTGTTATACGTGGAGGTGCACAGTTGTTATACGTGGAGGTGCACAGTTGTTATACGTGGAGGTGCACAGTTGTTATACGTGGAGGTGTACTGTTGTTATACGTGGAGGTGCACAGTTGTTATACGTGGAGGTGTCCAGTCGTTATACGTGGAGGTGTACTGTTGTTATACGTGGAGGTGCACAGTTGTTATACGTGGAGATGCACAGTTGTCAGGCTGTAGTAATGAAACTTGCCATATTCTAACTGGAACTGAAAAACAATTATACATTTTTAAAAACATACTATTAAAGTCAATGAAAAGCTTGTGTGCCTTAGTTGCTCTGTGTGTATTTTTGCTATTCTCGTACCAAGTTATGAAAACAAACCATTTCTACTAAGATCTTTACCATTAGAAGACAGCTTATATATTTAATATTTAGTATTTTTTATCATTCTGATTTAACCAGCAGCGGTTAATCCCCTTTATTTTTGGTAAACACTTTATCTCAACAGAAGATCAATCTTCTTTCAAAGTGTCGTATTATTAAAAAGGAAACGATTAGCTGACAACAAAATGTCAACTTTAGAATTTTAAATCGAAGCTATCTTTGTGTAACACAAAATTATTACACAGATCTTTCTGAACATTAATTTCATAAGATAACATAAAAAACGTTTTATATCTAAGGTTCAACGTAATTACACTGGTTTTTCTAAAAGTTAGTTTCGTATATTAGCAGTTAGATGACGTGCTTCGAATGAATGAAATTAGAATAACACCAGTTACAATAGTATTTGTCAAACGAATTTCAGAAAATCTAAATTGACTTTGATTCAATCTATTCTTCTTAAACAACGCAACCTAAAAACTTAAAAGTTAACAATAACTATAAAGTAGTCATATTTACATAACGAATGGTTTAATTATTGAATAAAGCGAGGAACGGTATTTTTAACTTAATCTTAAATTATTAGTTTTACTACACTAAACAAAACCATTAAAAGATTAGTGGAAGCCGAAAGGTTGCAGGTATGACTAGGTAAAACCATTGTTATAAAATAATATCAGTTACTCCCTTAGGACAATGGTACGTATGTCAGTGACGTACTCTGAAGTGCACAAGACTGGTCAATCAACCTTTGTTCATCCCCAGAAATGATAACACTGGTCCCCACTATGCTACACCAGTTTTTTGAAGAAGAAAAAATGATTTAAGTAAGTGACTTGAATACTCTCGGAATCAACGTCTAGCTATTCAGCGTTTGATTATTTGTTGTAACACAAAGCTACACAATGAGCACTGCTCACCATGGGTTTCGAAACTAGACATTTGGCGTTGGCTTTGAGTCACCAGTGGCTTCTTCAGATAACATTGTCGCATCCCCTCAAATGACTCCAGACATTAACAGGTGCTCTTGAAAAAGCTTTTTCAGAGGAGTGGTCGAAGACATTTAATGACCTCATCAACACTGATTTTAAGCGTATCACATCGGCGCCAAGCTGCTCTTGCTGTTCATGAAGACCAAACGCCATGATGAACTGAAATGTCATGAATAGGTGTAAAGCTATCTCTGCAAGTGTTAGTTTATGGGCGTAGGATGAATAACTAATCATTTACGATTTAGATCAGGTAAAGGATCACCAGAAATAATCTGAGGAAGCGACTGATATTTACACTATAACAGAGGTTTTCTCTTACCACACTTAATTAATCCCGCAATACTACAGAACTTAATTGCTTGCGTGATTTGCTTTTACTAGCTTTACTAATTTCTAGCGAGATAATGCTAAAACGACGTGACCTGCTGTTTCATTTAATTACCAACTTAGAGGTGAAAATTATTCGATGTATAAACGATTTATTATTCAAACATATAATTGTGCTTATATCTGGCATACACGATAAACCACAATAAAAAATTGACTTAGAAGACAATTTCAATGGTATTTATGGTCCTGCCATCTGTTGTAGGTAAATAAAATTAAACAAATAAAATTAATGTTTACTGCTATGTAACGAAAATACGCAAGGTTCTGATATACACACTACTAAATGTTGTGAGTCAAACTTGATTTTTTATTATAATTGAAAAATAAACTTTTAAGATATATGATTTTTTTAAAACAATATTTGAAAAATAACATTCATAATATTATATATATATATATATTTTCTAAATTTATTCTAAAAATAAAAACGAAAAAGCCATTCATAACCTTTGTCAAAGATGAAGCATATACAGCATAAAAATAGACACATCATTTAATAAAAAAAGCTGATTTATATACAACAAATGGTTAATTATTTCAGTTTTACTGATTTGATTATAATTCATAAAATTTTTACAATAAACTTCTGTATTTATGCATGTCAAGTGAACGAAAGAGACTTTTATAATGAAACGTTGTTCGTTTTATACTTTGTGATTAAAGGCTTATGAGCTTAGTGTATTTTTTACGCAGTGTCATTTCTTGATGAGAGCAAGAAAGTTTGTTCATGTGTGATAGTGGCTCCATCTAGTACGTACAATGTTAATGAGTTCTTAGCTTCATACTGTATAATATAATATAAAACGAAAAAATAAATTATAATTTAGATGCTTCATGTTCAAAGTAATTTATTCATTTATTGAATGTTATGAACCAAAGTACAATTAATTTTCTTTATTAATTTCATGAGATAGAAGATTTACAATATCATATACAATATTTCCATCTAGTTCAAGTATTTGGTTGGGAGGTTACAGAGTAATACACAGAAAAGAATAGTGATTGCATCTTTAATGGACTGACGTAGTACAATACGAATGCGATCACAAGGCATTCCAAAACAATCAGAACAATTTGTTACGAGCTTTTATATGATTACATAACAACAGTCAACGAGAATGGCTTATGATGTTTTTTTCACACTGACAATGTAAATACAGATGACGCTGCTTGTTCAAAATAAAAGAAAAAAAGGAGTGACTGCGTGGGTTGAAGCATCTATCACAGTTTTAACATCTTCGGATATGGACGCAGGCACTTTGAGGTGCTCATCGGACCAACCGATTTTCACAGATTTTCCATGTTTATAGAAACACTTCTTTAAGACACAAGCACCAGTTTTAGGTTCATAACTTGTAGCAAAATCACATTTGTCAGTAGAAACCAGGACTGATTACCTAGAAAACAACATGATATTTTTTAAAACTTTACAGTTTATCAGAAATGCTAAATTTAATTAACATATTAAATTTTCATGTTCCATTTAATATCAAGTAATGAAATCGTTTCAAACTGAACCAAATAAAACAATTTTTAAGTGTCTTCATCAACAACGGTGAAAAGGACATCCTTCACTCTTTTTCAGTTATCAAAAGTTTCACTATTTTTGTTACATTACCCTTTTTTTAGTTATAAGTTAACACTATAGTCTTAAAATTAGAAGAAGAAAAACTTTTAAAGGACAGTATGTAAAAATGAAAAAACAAAGGTCTTACCTGTAATTTTGTAAAAACGATTTATGTTTAGTTGTTACCATAGAGATAACAATTTTATCTCTATGGTAACAACTAAACGTTCAAATCCATCTCATGACTTGACAGCACATAGGGGCATTGCTAAACTTCAGTTTCAATGGAACAAGCGGATGAGAATGTTATTTGACGTTAAGAGCTATCTGTGCTTTGCCCACCACGGGTATTGAAACTCGGTTTCTATCGTTATAAGTCTGCAAACATACCGCTCTGCCACTGGGGGGCGGATGAAAATGGTGACGAGTGACGAGTAAGCCTCGAACTCGCAACCATTCGATTACGAGTCCATTATGTTACGCTACCCCAATTAAATATTAACCTCTTTCAAAACGGTATACTTCAAGTATAGTTTTTATACAGAATTCATTAGTTCACAACATTATGCTCTTAACAATTTCACGCAGAAACAACACATTTAATATAATAAAATTAAAACAAAAATATGATTTTTGCATAACAAAAGTGCACAAAATCCATATTAATACAAGTACTTACTGTACGTTTTGCCAGCAGAATCACGTACCCTTCTTATTGTAGAGGGACCTGGAAAATAAAACGTTATTTCAGAACGAAATATTTTCTCACAGTCGCGTTCGGTAATATGATATATTCCAATCAAGCAGACTGAAGATGATCGCTCGCCAGGTGGCTGCAGTACTTGTGCACATATTAAAAATTGAATTTGTACATAATAAAGCGAAATGTTTAATACAGCTGGAAGTATACGGAAAGGGTAAAGCCAGCTGAAGCCATGTTTGCGGGGTCCAGGTGAATACCTCTGACCATATTTGTTTAAAATAGCAACTGAGCCTTGTCTGGAACATGCAACGTGGCCATATTTCTTATCTGGTTTGAAGAAGTTGCACAGTTTGTTTGTTTTTAAATTTTGCGCAAAGCTACACTAGGGTTATCTGCGCTAGCCGTCCCTAATTTAGCAGTGTAAGACTAGAGG
>NW_013667678.1:0-4565 GCF_000517525.1 Limulus polyphemus | reverse complement strand
CCTCTAGTCTTACACTGCTAAATTAGGGACGGCTAGCGCAGATAACCCTAGTGTAGCTTTGCGCAAAATTTAAAAACAAACAAACTGTGCAACTTCTTCAAACCAGATAAGAAATATGGCCACGTTGCATGTTCCAGACAAGGCTCAGTTGCTATTTTAAACAAAATATAATGACTACGATGATGTAATAGATAAAACAAAATTACATATTTTGTCGCCCTTATCATAAGATGGACTATGTAACTGTTTTTACATTTGTCGTCCCCTATGACAAGATGGAGTATGTAATTATTTTTTATTTTGTTGCCTCTATTACAAGATGGAGAATGTAATTGTTTTTACTTTTTGTTGTTCCCATGACAAGATTGAGTTTGTAATTGTTTTTACTTTTGTGGCCCTTGGAATTTATGTCTGCATCAATAATTCAATTCGGATAGGGTCACTTGTAGATGGCATTTCTTAACCTTTCTCACATCACGCCGATTGATAGCAACTGATGAAGGTCTTTCTTAAAACATGCAGAGGAGATGACACAAGGTGAATGCTTTTCTTAGAACATGCGGACAAGATGATACAACGTTGTTTCAGCAATGAAAGTATTACTATAGACATGGTTAGCTCTATTAGTTGGAACCACGCCTTCTTAAAACTCTTCATCTAATTCAAAGTACAACAACCACGTTAGATAAATGTGCACAAGCTACTCTTCCTAAAGTACAACAACCACGTTAGATAAATATGTACAAGCAACTCTTCCTAAAGTACAACAACCACGTTAGGTAAATGTGTACAAGCAACTCTTCCTAAAGTACAACAACCACGTTAGATAAATGTGTACAAGCAACTCTTCCTAAAGTACAACAACCACGTTAGATAAATGTGTACAGGCAACTCTTGTTTTTTAGCGCAAAGCTACACATCGGGCTATCTGGGCTGTGTTCACGGCGGATATCGAAGCCCAACATTACCACTGAGTAGGGGTGTGGTACAATGTCAGTATACATTGGTGAAACATGAAGAAAATCACAAACAAATTACCATATTTATTGATTTTATCCAGAAAATATGTGATATATATATAAGACAGCCTCCTTTCGGTTATCCACTTTCAGATGAAATTACTATTTTTTTACAACTTCAATTTACACCTAACATTAGCGGGAACACAGCAGAATAATAATAATAATAATAAATAAACAAATAAAAATGAATAAATGACAAAAATGCAAATATGAGTCCATATTAACAACCCTTGACTGAATCCATCAGCCTTATCTTATGATATTATGCACAAAATGGGTCTTTTTTTTTTTTTTGCTCATGAGTGCAACATCACATAACACCCATCCAACAGCCTCGATGATTATTACTGAGTCTGCATTATCTGCGGTGGCAAGAAAAATGTTACATTAAAACACCACAATAACGCTCGGCGTTATACAGAACACATAAGGTATAAGTTGATTGAAAATTAAACAAAAATAAAACAGTAAAGGATGTAAAGATTACATTCAAAAACATAAAAAAATGGTTCTTAAATTATTAAAATCTCAGTTTCCAAAACTTATAGAAATTGATACACAAACTAAATTCTGTTTGGTTGTTTTGAATTGTGTAGAAAGCTACACTAAGGCTATCTGCGCTAGCCTTTCCTAATTTAGTAGTGTAAGACTAAAGGGAAGGCAGCTAGTTATCACCACCCACCGCCAATTCTTGGACTACTCTTTTACCAACGAATAGTAGGATTGACCGTCACTTATAACGCCCCCACGGCTGAAAGGGCGAGCATAAACTAAAGTCAGTTTAAAATAATAACAGGTCATCCACTATTGGAAAATTATGCGTGAAATATCAAAGAATAGGAATACCAGTGTCGTGGAAAAGAAAGCAGAAGTTCGAAAGGAATATAAGTGTTACAAGCAAAGAATTATCGCCAAAAGGCAAAGAAAGGTCAAAATAATAATAATAATAAAACGGATACTGCAAATGAATAAACGTTGCAGGAATAAAACAAATAAGCTTGAAAATAATGAACAACTGTGCCAATTCTGATAAACAATGATAGACAAAAAAATGAGAGAAAAATAATACAATTGACATAAACAAAGCTACAAACGATGCAGTAGACGAAATGTTTCATAAAAAGCAACAGTTTAAATACAAAATAGATAGACTAGTTGAAAATACCATAACATCAACTGGTACAGAAAACAAAGGTCAACCCGAGAGAAGCAAAAGTTGATGTGGTAGAGGGAAACAGAAGCAAACATCATGAGAAAAAAAGTTAAACCAGTAAGGAAAGAAACAGGAACAAAACTAAACCAGTAAGACGGAAACAGGAACAAAACTAAACCAGTAAAAAAAAAAAAACAGGAATAAAACTCAACAACAAAGAAAAGAAACGCCAACACTATAAGTATACAAAGAACAGGAAGAAAAATTCACCTAGTAAGGAAATGAGTACCAATATATAGGAATATAAACAACAGGATCAAAAACTCAACTAACAAGGAAAGAAATACTAACACTGTAGGAATATAAACAACAGGAACAAAAACTCAACTAACAAGGAAAGAAATACTAACACTGTAGGAATATAAACAACAGGATCAAAAACTCAACTAACAAGGAAAGAAATACTAACACTGTAGGAATATAAACAACAGGAACAAAAACTCAACTAACAAGGAAAGAAATACTAACACTGTAGGAATATAAACAATAGGATCAAAAACTCAACTTGTAAGGAAAACAAAATACCAGCACTTTAGGAATACAGATGGAAGAACTATAGGATAGAAAGATGAACACTCCAGGAAAGTAATGATAATGACGAATGGTCCAGAAAAGGAAAAAAACAAACTTAAAAACACGCCTAATACCGCAATGAAAACTCCGTTCTGTAAGAAAAGAATCACAATTTGTACAAGAAAGAAAGGTAGTGATAATAGAACAGAACCATGAATGGAACATGAAATAAAAAAGGTTGTTTTAACAAAGAAAAATTATTAGTGAAGAAGAAACAAAAATTTTAATTTCTATGGAATATAATTAGACAGAAGAACCAGTTTAAAAATAATAGAATAAAAAATGATTTAAAAAAGTGAAGCCATATAGGAGGAGAAAATAACATAAAGTGTAAAAATTGATAAATAAAATAGTTCAGATAAATGTTGTTGTTTGTTATCAAACACAAAGCTACACAAAGGGCTATTTGTGCTCGGTTTCTAGAAGTGTAAGTCTGCAGACATACCGCTGTGCCACTGGGGGGGGGGGGCATTTCGATTATAATACATTCTTTTGAAATATTTTTGATTATATTGAGAGGTTATGTTTTATATTGTGCAAATTTAAGGTTCTCAGATGCAAAAATGTTTGGTGGGTAAGTCGGTTTTGTTTTGTTTAGCGCTAAGCTTCATACTGATTAACTTCGCCGTGTTAGTCGCGGGGATCAAACCACGGATTTAAGGGGTTATAAGCTCTGAACCGCTGAGTGATCGGGGGACCTGGTGGGTGAAACATTAATTTACTAGATTAGCTTACTGCTACTCGTTTAATTTGAATGTGCATAACTAATTATGGGAATAGTTTCTACTCTTTTGAAATAAATAAATATTAAACCTCAAAGATTCTGTCCTTGAAAACAAACGCGAAACTACAAACTTTGAGCAACAAGAGAGTGATGAAATGGAATTGAAGAATAAATTAACATATCGTGACTTCATTTTATTTTTATCTGAATGGATGCCCTAATATCCATAGCTTATAAGGGCAGGTTTAGGTGGACCACGAGCGTCCGTAGCTCTTACCTTTTCACGACCCACTGATCTTAAAATGGTATTGGTTTTCTTAAACCGAATAAAGTAAACAGTAAAAAAAAAAACTCATTTTTTGAGTACGCTGAACATGAAACGTTTACATTTATTTTGCTAAGTAAACATTTCTTAGCAGTCCTGAGGAATTCTCATGTTTAATACGAATATGCTGAATAATTCAAAGAGTTAAAATCCTTGAGTGCCTATAGCTAAACAGATAGACAGCTGAACACGATTATCTCCTGCTAAGCGGGTTGTGAATAATATCTCTAACGATGAAAGTATCTGAACAACAACAACAACAGTATTAATCAAAACTCATAGACAGATTTATCGTGTAGCTACAACATCAAATTCGAGTGCTTACAAACAACCTTTAATCATTGCTGGAGTGTGGATTCTTTGCCTCCGGGCTCGTTGGCAACAGCCCTTATTTATACTGAGAGTGGCAAACTTCCTCAATAAATTATAAAATGAATTTTATTATTTGAAAGAAAACATGGTGGAAGAGAAAACAAGTTTTTTTTCCAAAACCACCAAACACATATTATTATTATTATTTTTTCTATATAAAATACCCTTTAGCCCTAATAACAACAGAATATATTTTGAGTCCTTTCACTTGAATGAATAATACGCTAGCAAGTGACATATGACATTAAGCTTGAATTACATATGCTAAGATTCTGGACCACCCGGCTATCTGAGAATAATTAATGTGAACTGATCTTCTATAATACGAAATTTAAG
>NW_013667677.1:167278-211767 GCF_000517525.1 Limulus polyphemus | reverse complement strand
GTGTAGGTATAATTCACTTAACAGGAAGCTAGCTAGCTTTGTCCTTCGTTATTGACCAACCACACACGCCGATTTTTCCACTGTGACTATATGTAATGTTTTCGTAAAAATACTAATATCCGATGAGAATCCAATGAAGTTAGATGATTTGTAATGTTCGCACTTTGTAAGTGCTCCTGGGCAAATATCTGAAGTTTTCCGATTGACAAGCGTTATAACAATCACAGTTATAGCTTTCGAAGTTTACAACACACTGACTATAGCAAACTAATAATAGATACTCTTTTTTGGCGCGTCACATTGGTTATATTTATAGGCGTGTGGAGGCTTTCTAGAAAGTTCAGTTTTATGTAACAATACTGACGCTAACACAAGCGTTGTGTACTCATATATATTGTTGATTCTTACTCTCGAGAATCTTTTACAACTTTGGAGAATAGGCGGGAGTTTCGCAATACATATTTAACATTATAAGCTATGCATATTTCTAAATATAAACTTAATCTAAACAAACGTTTATATCAAAATAAATATATAATAATAAATCCGTCACAAGTTTAATTTAAGTTGCAAACTAGCATGACTAGGATCACGTTTTTCTGTCGATAAAGTTTAAGAAAGTAACACTTTTTTTAAAGCAATTCTTTTGATTGTTTTACATAAAATGTATATAAAACGATATAGATCCCGATTTACGGCTTTGTTATTTTATGACATCTGCTGTATTTCTACAAGATTTACTTTCGTGTTTATTTGAATATCTCAGATTTTGATCTATGTTAAAGTCTGGAATAAACAAATAAATTTTAGATGACTTAGTTTATGAATTCAATAGAACCAAAGCACCCTCACCGAATGTGTACAGGTTCGGTCCATTGGACCGACCCCGTATTAGAGAAAGAATATTGAATATAATTCCGAGTTTACTAAATGTATCTACTTGAAATGTTGCAGGTTTTTAGTAAAATGTACAAATGTATACAAAAAAGCTAAATGTGTTACAAAAGTATTTGTACTCAAGATATATCTGTGAATTGACGACATTAGTCTGACTCAGACTCTGACAAGTTGGAGTCTAAAGTGATGTTCGTGTGAAGAAGAAAAATACTTCTGTCCATCGTACAGTTTGTATATTGCATTTACATAACTTCTAGGAACTCATAAATGCATATCTAATTTTTTTTTCAGTATCTCTGTATATTGTATCTGGTATTTACTCCCCTCTACCACGAACTGTCGCTAAATAAGCACTGTAGGGTAAAATGAGTAGTTGATAACTCAGACATCAAATACATAATACTGTGTTAAATGTTACTCTGTAAAAGGTCATGGCATACGCACTTTGACCTCCATCTGTGCATATATGGTTCAAAGAAGCGTCAAATCCTATAAACACGACGAGAAGAACATGTTTGAGAAATTACAGCTCTTTGTTGGCAACATTGAATCGACAAATCTGCTGATAGTGTTGTACGATTTCTCACTTAAACTGTAAATGATAACAAGTAATGATATATTTACCACTTTAAAGACAGTATTATTATTATATTAAACGCGTCAAAAGACACTTAGAGATTTGTTTTATGCAAACATTTTCGTTTTAAATTTTTACAATTCTAATCTGAGTTGTAGCAATGATGTTAAGACTTTACTAGCCGATCTCATCTTAAAATTAAAGAATATGCAAGAAATTACTTCTCTAAATTTTAAGAAGACCCACAATTGACGTGATATAGTTCGCGGATTTTGAATTTTAAATTCTGCGAACACTATAAAAAACAACAACAATATATGTTTACAGATGTCGTCTCTATTATAACTAAAAGTATCTCCCGTTTAATGTTGTGAAGCCTTACATGGTAATGTAAGTTGGGACGAAAAGTGTAAATATTAATAAGAACTTCAATGTAAAAAAAAAGGGTGTATAATAATATGTCAACAATATTATGTCTGCTATATCTAGTGCCGACGAGGTCTTTCGTTCGATATCAAGGCTTTACGAACAGGCTGGGATATGACAGATACCGCAATAGTTCAGACACTATTTATATTAACAAACTGCTTGACAACAGCTATTATATATATATACCGTGTGAATTGGGTAAAATTGATAAAATGTAGTTTTTCATCAATTTTATTCATGTCACAACACATCAGAATTAAGCCTACTTCAAAATTAGCACATTTTGTTTCCCAAAACTATTGGAATAACAAGGATGTTGTTTCTTAACAGTATTCATTTTTATGTATATTTGATCTATTTCTCCCAACTTGTAGTTCGACGTTCGTTTCTTTTCAGATTCGGTATTCGAAACAGTATGTGCAATCATTGATGTGAACAGTTAGTTGCCATAGTTTTGTTGACATGAACTAACATGATGATAGCAGTAAGTTAAAACCTGGCGTCAATTTACATTTTGATGACTGAAAATTTATGTTACGTATGAGTTGATGCTTTCCAAACAAAGAATGTAACTACAAAAATAAAGTAACTAAGGGGTAACAAATATTAAATCGATAACGTTAAATAACAAAGAGAAGAAGTAGAATAGGTTTTGATTCTGTATTTCATATCAAAATAAACCTAGGGATGATAAGTACTATACCAAGAGGATAATAACAACACAAAGATTGTTTGTTTGTTTTGAATTTCGCGCAAAGCTACACGAGGGCTATCTGCGCTAGCCTTCCCTAATTAACAGTGTAAGACTAGAGGGAAGGCAGCTAGTCATCACCACCCACCGCCAACTCTTGGGCTACTCTTTTACCAACACAAAGAAAGGGTAGATATGGTTTTTCGTCAGTTTTTGATCCGCTAATTATTTGTGATTATCAATGAAAGACAAGAAGACTTTTCATAGTACCAATTTTAGAATTCATAGCTAAGACCTGAAACTATAACAGCTACACCATTAATATTTCAAAGTATTATATTTACTAATTTAATATACTAAAGTATTGAATGCATTACTTCATCTATTTAACAAAACCAATGCTTTGAGTTTTATCTTTGTTTTTGTTTTTTGTAATGTGTTATTTTCCTTCCTACCAGTTGACAACAGAAAATTGTTTAACACTTAACACGCGAAACTAACAATCACGAGAAATTGTAATGGTGTGAACGCCTTTTTTAAGCTGGCAAACCATGATGCAAGCGTGCGGCCAAAACAACCTGCTGCAGAACACACTGTGTGTTATTAACATGAGTGATGGTTTAGCAATTTTCCACTTTCTGTAGCTGAGACTGTGATATTCCAAACTATCACACATTTTCAATGGATGTGCCCTACTGGACCCTTACTTCACATACTAAATTTCAAGGCGATCAATTAAGAAATGCCTGAGATATAACATCTCCAATTTTGAGTAAGTTTCTTCCTATTTTTCTTTCTTCGCACCAAAAGTACGGAAACTTTATTTGCTAGAAAAACATACTCAATAAAAAAAAAAAATTCACACTATGTACACTTATAGATATTTTCATCCTACAATTAGCAGCCTAATTTGGTCTAAATAAAAGCCACATGTGCAAAGTTATTTAACAACAACCGCTCATATTTGACGAAAATTTTTGCACACACCTACGCAAAAAATCACGAAAGCTATCGGTCTGACATTTTTACTACAACTTCACCTAAGAGTAAAAGTGGACCGTTTTTAGTTTTTATCATTCTGATAAAACACGATTGACTTAGAACAGCAAATCTGTAAGTATTTGTTAGGCCACGCAAACTAGATTAGCAGTTTCTAGCTCAAGTTTTCAAAAGAATCATACGGGTGGACGGTTATTATTGATTATTCATTGCCAACTTTTCAGCACAAATTTACTAAGTTTTATGAAATTATCCAATTAAAGAGCGTTTAGCGTCACATGATATTAGCTTAAGCAATTAGCATAAATAATGACGCTTGATACCGCTGTACCGATTGCATGGAAATGATGACAAAAATCTATTAATGTAAATTCCATGGCGTTACTATAAAGGAAGCTACAAACACTGTTTTAGAAAGAAAAACGTCCACTACATATTTTAAAGAATTTAGTTGGTTTTGTAAAGTAACGGTCTGTTCCGAAAAATAGGGTTGCGATCTTAAACCTATTGTGAGTTACTAACTAGTGTCATTTTCTTACTTGCTGTGGTCTGTTGGTGTGTATTGACTAAAAAGTTGAGGCCAAAATAGTATTGAGCGTGCGACTTAAAGAATTGAAATTAAAATTAGCTGTCAAACTGATAGCTACACTTATAGCATTGATAAGAATTTTGCAGCAAATATTCATTCATTATTTAGCCAGGCCGCATTTCTTGTTCAACTTGGAGCATGATGGTGGGCAAAACAAAATACGCAGCCTAGCTAATTAATTAATGAATATTTGTTGTAAAATTCTTATCAATGCTATAAGTGTAGCTGTTAGTTTGGCCGCCAATTTTGATGTAATTCCTTTAAATCGAATACTCAATCCTTTTTTCACACCTAAGGTGTTTTTGATTAGATTATAATTACCAGAAATCACAAATAGATTTTTCTGTGTTAACAATAATACATTATTAACGTTAATTCATACGGTCGCAACTACCAAACATATGTCGACATTCACCAAACCGTTTAGGAACATTGCTTAACAGTCAGAAAACAACAATAGCTGTAAAATAAACTACAAACTTCCCATCGGTATTTTGAAATTTGAATTATTCCCACAGTGTAAAATAACTAACTGCACACAAGAACAATCGTCAAAAAATTGTGATTGAACTTTATTTTTTTATTTTTTGAACTACATCTTTCACATGATTAACTATAATGGTGAGAATATGGGAGATGAACTTCAATTAAAAAGTCCAGATCGCACAAAATCTGTCGTCGAAGAGAACTGTATCAGGAATTTCATAAATCAGTATTGCAAACAATTATTTTAACTATGAAATAGAATGGATATTTTGTATTCACACGGTCTACCAATTAAAACACTTCTGCACAATTATTTTAACGACGAAATAGAATGGATATTTTATATTCACACGGTCTACCAATTAAAACACTTCTGCACAATTATTTTAACGATGAAATAGAATGGATATTTTGCATTCACACGGGCTACCAATTAAAACACTTCTGCACCAATTTAGCACGGATGATAAAATAATTGTACAATTTCAAACAAAATCTTAATTAAAAGGCTGATCTTCAAAAAGGGGTAAAATATATAGAAAACAAGAGGGAGTCCTTAATAGCCACAGCAGTTAAAAAATTTTTAGGCAGAATTAAAGTAAATTAATCTATGATACCTTTTTTTTTTCCTTTTTATTAGCTATATTTTTATGCGCTAGTAATACAATGCGTGAGGCGTGCGTATATTCGATTTTATTACTCATCAGGATCTCTACCAGCCTACCCTCGAATTGAAATTCTTTTAGGCAGGATTAGAGTAACATAATCTATGAGACTTTAAGCGTGGTTAATTACATCAATCGAAAGGGTTTGACCTCCTTAGTTCAAAACTGTAATTAGATCTCAAATTAGTCAAGAGATGATGGAACTATGAACTAAAAGTTTGTGCTTGAAAAACAAGAGGGAATCCTCAATAGCCGCAGCACTTGAAATTCGTTTAGGTGGAATTAGAGTAAATTAATCTATGAGACCTTGGGCGAGAACAAATACATCGATCGAAGGGGTTTGATCTCCTGAGTCCAAAACTGTAATTATATCTCAAATCGGCCAAGAGATGGCGGAGCTATGAGCTAAAAGTTTTTACTTGAAAAAAAACTCAGAGCCATTCTATGAGCCGCTACGCCGCGACTAAATATCAGCTAGTCAATATAATTTTTCAGATACGAGTTTATTTAAAGGAAAAACTAAACATATGTTACTATAATATATGAAAACATTGCATCTATCTATATATCTACAATCACCCTGACGTAAGTACATTAGCTACAGCACTAAATGGATGGAATATACATGGAAAAATAATTATATCTATGTATTTCACCAGAGGATAAATTTCATTTCTTTTTCCGATTTTCATTTCGATTGCAGTACCTGTTTCAAACCGATGTGTTACTTAATTAGCTAGTCTGAAAGCCACTTTGGCAAATTGAGCCATATAAGGATTAATTTTACACCACTTTGTTTGTGATTTTTACACCTCTACAATGTCTTAAATGAGAAAGTGAACGATGGCTACTGACTTGACTCGGAGAAAGTTCTCAAAATGGTCACCAATATCTGATATATTTTATGTTTCATTTCTCCATGAGCATCTTATTAATAAACCACATTTTTTACGTTCAAATTGAGAAGGAGAATATACATACATTTTACAAATTTATAATTTACTACAAGAAATCCAAAAACGTTCGGAAAATTGTAACTGAAAAAAAAGCTCTGTAACGATTAAAAAACGTGCGAAATAATTTAATTGCTGTAAGGTTAATAGTAGAATTATTATTAAAGTTAAACTTTCTGACAAATAAACTAGTGTGACACAGAAACTTCTGTGCATCGTGAACAAGAGATTCAGTCAGACTAAACCATATCTTATTCTTCTCCATTGTACTTCGGTCCATGTTTTGGACCAGGGAAAGTCAGATTCAGCATTGACTTCTTCCTCCCTTTCAGGAATTGCTATTTTGTTTACACCGTTACTGAATCCTAGGTAATAACCCTTGTTACGTTGTTGTTGCATTACTCACAGTATGTTCAGTTTTGTCCATTGTCCGCAGTTTTTAATTAACATGTCCTTTTCGTGCCATGTCCAAGTCATGGGGAAATATTAACTTGTATATTTTCACTAAATCGTGGGACTCTATATGCTTTTGTTAAAATATAGTTTTGTGTTTGCTGTAGTTTGTTGATGTGTGTTTTCGATACATTGAAATTTTAATATGTTTTCTGGTGAAGGTCCTTGTTTGTTGCCAGGCAGACTCCTAAGGTAACTCGCTTTTTTCTCAAATTCTGGTATTGATGCTATTAGTGTGTGGTATCCAGTTTAATTTGGAGTCAAATGCAACCTCTATGAATTTTGCTGATGTTGCTACCTGTAAGAAAGTCCCGTCTAGATATAACTGTGGTATTAATTTGCTTGTTTTGTACGATTTTGTAAATAATATGACTTGCGTTTTGTGTGCATTAATTTTAATTTTCCACTTATTGCAGTACAATTCTATTTCCTTTAGTAGTGGTCGTATATTGTATGTTGCTGCTGTTGGGTTTGGGGCACTCTTCTAGATTAAAACATCGTTTGCGAACTCTGAGCAAAAAGTGTGGTTTGGGTCTTTGAGAGGCATGTCGCTGACAATACATAATAAACAGGGTAGGGCTAAGTACTCCTCCTTGAGGGACACCCGCCTCAGGAGTGCAGCACTCTAAGTAGATGCCCTCAACATTTCCTCTGATGTTCCTGTCTTCCAGGAAGTTAGAAACCCATCGAATAATTGCTATGGGGAATCAAAATTGGACAGTTTATATATGAGTCCATTGTACCATAATTTATAGAATGGTTTTACAACATCTAGGAAGCATGCGACTGTGCATTGTTTTTCATTAATACCGTGTATTATTTCTTCCGTTAATCTTAAGAGATGATCTGCCATTTGTCTTGCTTTTCTGAATCCATCTTGTATTTACGGGAGTATTGAATGAGTTTCAAAGTAACTTATGAGTCTATTATTTATAATATTTTGAAGTAATTTTTATATATTGTTAAACTTATGGGTCTCTAGTTTTCAGGGTTATTCGCTGGCTTTCCTTCCTTCTGGAACAAAAGAACATCGGTCTGTTTCCAAGCGGTTGTTATGTATCTTGTTTTTATAGTTGTATAATGATGTGAGATGCTCTAGATATCTCAGAGGGCCTTTCTTGAGTAATATGTTTTGAATTTTGTCTTGTCCTGGTGCCTTGTTCTTCAAAAGTTTTGTTTTCTTGTATTTCTGCTTCTGTGATGGATTTGATTAGTTGTGTAGTCATGTCCCGATTCTGTTGTTCTGCTATTGCGTTGAGTGTCCCTAGTGAAGTGTGGTGGTGTATAATGTTGTATATATATATTAGTTGTGATATAATTATTTACTATTTTCATGAAGTGGTTGTCCATGTTTGAATCATCTGGTGTTTTGAATGTTTTTTGGAGTTGTTCTTTAAAGGCATGTGCTTTCTGTTTATTTGTGTATGCTAGTTTATTATTAAGTATATGGTAGGTGGTGATAGTTGCTTTCTTTGACTTTGTAGCCTTTTCTATACGGGATCAGAGATCTTTAGGAATTGTTTTTGAGTTTATTTGTGTACAGAAGGTGTTCCAGTTTTGTGATTTTAGTAGCTTAATGTCGTCTCTGATTTTGTTTCTGAGCGAATTTATTTGCGTTTTTGTTTGTGGGTCACCGGTTGTCATATATTATCTTATTAATCTTCTTCGTTCCTTTATTTTGTTTATTATGTTAGTGTTTAGTTGCCAGATGGTTTGAGTAGTGTTGATTGGTACTTTTGATGTACATTTGTCTGTTGTTTTTATGAGGATCGCTGAGATTACTGAACAGCACCTGTTTATATCCAGGTTGCTAGTGGTTGTTGTGAAGAGTTCATGTTCGAAAAGATATGTTAATATATCTTTATGTTTCTTTTAATTTGCTTTTTGTAGTTAAATTTTCTGTTAGAAAGTTATTTATTAATGTTCGTGAAGACATACACAGATCTAGTATATCACTGGAGTGATATGTGTCACTCGTGTGTGTTGGTGTTGTATCGTTTAGTAGGTAGGTATATGAATCTTCCAGAAATGATGGCAGATGTATTTCATTAGCATTTGTGGTTCTTCAACCGAAAACTCTATTTTTTGCTATTGAGATCGCCTATAATAATAATATATTTGTTGTTGTGGGAGATGATGTTGTTTAGTAGTGTAGTGTAGTGTATGGTTTGTTTTATGGTGAACAGTATATCCCTGTTGTTGTGACTGTTTGGTTATTGCTTAAAAGTACATCTGTTTTAATATTTTCATTTTTTGATCAATGTATTGAACTGATTGGGACTTTGTATTATATATACAAACCTACAAAGGATATTTCCAGATGTAGCAGAGAGTATAAAGGGAAAACTTAATGACGAAAATTAAGTGTACGAGTACATTTCTGAAAGCATAAAACCTGCAGAATTTATAGAGTGCAATCGACAACTTAGATTTGAAAGAAGCTACACTAAATGGTTTAAGTATGCATGTAATCACCATGCACCAAGCGGACTCCATTGTTCCAGATGAATCAGTAGCGTTAGTGCCTCTTAAAAGGTCAGAAAGGACAAACATCGAGAAGCCAAAATTCAGTCTGTTAGAAGTAAAAATGATCGGAGGATTTAAAAGGCTTCCATTTCTTATGCAAATGCTTTACTGCTTTATGAACCATCTGAGACTCAGTTACTAAAGTTGTGACAGGTATTTGCGAAGTTTTTTCCGACAAAACTTCTGAAGCTTGAACTTGATTGTCCAAGCTGGAAAGCTTATTAATGCAAAAGTAAGTTCGGAGAAAAGGCCACTGACATCTGTTGAATATCGCCACTTAATTCCTTCACTTTCTGCTTGTCCAACAGTTGTAAGATAATCCCTGAAAATATGAATAAAAGCAAGTTCTAAACTTGGAATACCTTCCACTGATGTTTCGCAAAATGAAGTAATGTACAAAAATAATACTAATAATATTTTGCATCTTGGAGGATTTCACTTTCAAATCAATATCTTGGGTGCTGTTGGAAAGGTGATGAAAGAAAGGAGATTGCAAGAGATTCTGATCAGCTGTAACATTGTACTGGCAGGAAAACCACATTACTAAGCATTGGATGATATTTACAAGCATTTAAGGAATTGTAGGACATACATTCGATTTCTTGTAAGAAATGGAGCATGGAAAGAAAAGAGTCGTGAAAATACTATCAGAGATATCAGAAAGACTGGGAAAGTTACAGGAAATAATAAAAACTATGAGGTAGAAACTTATAAGATACCAGAACTGAAAGGTTTAGTCAATGAGTTACAAGAATCCGTTTAAAATTTTGACAGTTACAAAATCAAATACGATACCAATTTATTTTTGGACGAATTATCTTGCAATGGAGACAGTCTTGATGTATCTTCATGCAAAAAGAGCTAGTGTCTGGACAGAGAATCTGTCAACTACAACAAAGACGATATAACTCAGGGTGGTCCTGCTTCTCAAGTGTTGTGGGCCAAACGAATACTCTTAACCTACTTTTACAGGCCACACACACTGTTTTTAATAATATCATGTAATTGCAAAACTTAAATACAATGTTGTCCTTAATGTTTACTTTGCCTATTCATTTTGCATTTATATAATTTTTAATTTTATTTCAGTCTTTCCTGTTAGTGAGACCATGGAAGTTATCCTTATCTTAGTCAGAGAGAATGAGGTTCTAATTTTCATTTTAATAAATATTATTTTGGTTTTAATCTTACATATTAATGAGAACATTGGAGGAGAGGCATTTATTTAACTAGTGATTCGAAATCAACTTCAATGCTAGAGGTCTACAATCGAAGGTATGCGTCGAGTGTGTCGTTATCCATCATGTTCCATGGATTTGATTTCACTTGCTTCATCACAGAAAAAGTGCTTTTACAGATATATGTGTTTCCAAACATTGAACACATTTTGAATGCATAGTTTTTGTAGTTTTGGGAAACACTGCCTGGCAATAAACACCATGAAACTATCATGACTCTCGTTTTTCTTTGTTAATAAAAAAGGACTCAGCTTGCAGCTCACATAATTCTAGCTGAAAATCTGATGTCTGTGTCTCAACAGTAATTTCCATTAGATTATTAAACAGCTCAAGACTTGGCTTCAATATATCAAAGTCAGCAAATCTTTCTTCAAACTCAGCAGAAATATTCTAATTTTTTTTCTACAAAGGTCGAAAAGTCTGTTGTGCTATTATCTGCTAACAATTCACGGCAAGAAGAAAGGTGGGTAATATCACACACACTTAATAGATATAGTTACTTTCGAAAAGCTTCAATGAGTCCAACCAGCTGGGAGGCATTCTGTTGCCTACCTTGTAATCTTAGGTTCAGCATGATCAAGTGATCAATCGTGTCTGCCAGGAATACTGAGGAGCGAACGAAATCGTTATCTAAAAAGTGATCAATATATAGGTGTATGTTGCCAATTTGCTCATTCTGGAGGAAACAAGGGATTGTTTGTTCTAAAAGAAAATAAATACTGCAGCCACTTCCCTGCACTTAGCCATCTGGTATTCGAATGTAATGATGAATTACCAAATTCTGCATTCACTTATTCTAAAAAAAAGATATGAATTTCCTATATCTTTGGGATTTTTTATTGCCTCATATGGCATTCATTATGTTGACAACGCTGCCTATTACGTCACTCTTCTCATACAATGCTTCCTGGTGTATAATGCAGTTAAGAGTGATATCATCCACTCTAATTTTCTTAAGCAAACCGGCTAAGCCCATTTTACTGACAGTCGTTGCTTTTGCACCGTCAGTCACAATGCAGAAGTACTTCTGAAACCCACCATATTCATTAATAACAGAGACAAGTATTACATAAGTGTTAGATCCTTTTGTACTGCTATCCAAAAGTTGTATCTACATGAGTTCTTTATGTATTGAGAAACCATCATCAATAATGCGGATAAAAATCAGCATTTGAGAGGTGTCACCGATATCTGCACTTTCATCCAAAGCTATTGAAATTTATTTTCATTTCTGAACGATATATTCTAGTTCGGAGGAGACATGTTCATTTGTTCTCCTCGCCTCAGTCTGATGAGATAATGATGCACTTTCAAAATTTTATCATCCACAAATGCACGTGCCATTTTCACTGCAAACTACTTTGCACCCCGTCTCTAAATGATTTTTTTTCACAGCTATTAGCGAGACCTCATATGATGTAGCAAGACTTGTTTGTTTGTAGTTAAGAACAATGCTACACAATGGAATATCTGTGATCTGCCCATCACGGGTATCGAAACCCGGCTCCGTAGACATACCGCTGTGTCACTGGGGGGGGGGCAGTAACACTTACAATTTGAGGTTTTCCTACTTAGTTCAAGCATATTTTTGTTTTTCATATTTCCTTTCAAGTCCTTTAAAACATTAGCCCGTGATTTTCCTATATGCTGGTCATATTTTATCTTGTGTTGTGTGTCATAATGACGCTTTATCTTATATTCCTTTAGTATAGTAATGGTTTGTAAACATACAAATCACTGCAGTTTTCCATTGTTTTCAAGTTATATTTTTTTACTCCCAATTCAAGCTAAATGCCCTATGTTCTTCGAAAACCTTTATTATTATTTTTTGGACATTAATTTTGGGGTCCAAATTTTTGGCCAGTGAGAGCTACTCGTATAAACGTAAGTACTATGACACCAGATTTATATATCACATCACTCCTTTCATGGTGTAGATCGACTAATCAAATCCGACGAAAAAATGGAACCACTTTTTGCAGCGTTACCTTGTACCGCCAGACAATCACAGCTCGAGTTATAAACTCAAACGTAACCAATCAAAGCTCGTATTTCTTGTGCTATGAGCAATATCTAAAAGAAACAATATTACTTTCTCGTGAACATCTAATTCTCAGGCACTGGATCCTTAGATCGCAGTCCAGGCATAAGAATTTCAGATCCACGCCTCCTTGAAAAATGCCTTTTTTCTATCTATCTTTAATTTAGTTATCTATAAATATATATATATATATATGCCCCCAGTGGCACAGCGGAATGTCTGCGGACTTACAATGCTAGAAACGGGGTTTCGATACCCGTTGTGGGCAGAGCATAGATGGCCCGTTGCGTAGCTTTGTGCTTAACTACAAACATATATTTATATATATACAATGTTTTTCCACTCATTCATTGCATCCCAAAGAAGGTTGGTTGAATGTTTTTTCTCTTTCTCGGAACTGTTTTACTGGTCACTTGTCATTGCAGGAGTTCCAGTCCCGGATTTCGTCCACGCAATCTTCAAAGCACTTCCTTCTCCTGAGGCGTATCTCAAGTTCACGCGTCACTTCTTAAAATTCATATTTTCTCTTACAGTTAGCCGTGATGGTTCATCTTACACCCTTGTTCACCCAATTAATTAGTCCAACTCCTTTGAGAGCGGGATGAAGAGAAACAGTAGGTTTCTGAATATCCCAGGTGGCCTTCTCCATCCCGGAAAAGGCTTTGAACCGAAATACCAAGTATTGTTTTTTGTTTCTTTGTGAAGTGCAAAAACTATAGCGTCAGGCTAACCTTGCAACTGGTAGAGAGAATAGGTTTTGTATAGTCCAGCAATAAATTATTCCAATAATTTAGAATAGTTTTTGAAGGCATATTAAAACTATACTGCCATACATTCTTTTTTCTGCAATTGTCGTTAAAGCAAAAGCATTTGACATCTTTCTTAAGATAACTTCCCCAACAAAAAAAAACTTCTTTAGGGGCCAATAGTTGGACCACCCTGACTTAATTAATACCAGCGTCTGATCATTTCAATATATAAAAGTATCAAAAGTTGTATAAAGTTTATAGACAGTTTGAAGCAAGCAATTGTACTGTAAAAAGTTTGTGTACATGGAGAATTCAATTCCATGTGACTTTGCTATGCAAAAGGTTGGGGTAGTTAACCAGGATTAATTGGGTTAACAACGAATGAAAAAGCACAGAAATGTGCGTCTTCTTAACTGCTGTTTCTGCTGCATTCAAAAATATGGACCATCTTGATAACACAGTACTCTGATACCATAATAGCTACATCAAGAAAGAAAAGTGCAGCAAAAGACAGAATAATGAAATTATTTGACTGAAAGGAACTGACAAATCATTTCACAACTACCGAGACTGATGATTTTATTGATATCACTAGTGTTCTTAAGGTATCTAAAGACGTTACAGAGTATTTTGTGTTCGAAACTGAAGTTGATAGGAAAATAATTTAGCAATATATGGAATGGAAAACAGAGTAAAGCAAACTATCGTGCATTTAAGGATTTCCAAAGAAAAACAAGGAAGGAAATTTATGTTGAAGAGAGCTTTGCTTGATAAAAAACAAACTATCAAAAGAGGTGAATTTAGACGAATTATTCTGTCATGAACGAAGTCGCCTACCTACCAGCTACTTCTGAATGTGAGGATGTGATAAGTGGTGTGCAATTAAGAGGAGGAAACAAGTTATCAGTATGTTAAAACAGGTATAATTTTCTGGTATATGCTAGGAAGGAAAACAAAAGTATTGTTGATTATTTTAACATCTATATAGAAAGGAAAGTGTAATACTTCTCTCTAGCTTCGATTATTTATATTATTGTATTTCAAAAGACATGGCCATAAAATATCAGGATTGAAGAATAAAAATAGGATACAAACTTCAGTGTGGAAATTATAGCACGATTTATCCTATCAGGAGAAATACCCGAAACGTGGATTTTGAAGGCTGGGCTAACATGACAAGACGTTTTAAGGCATCCGGGAAGCCATGTATATGGAGATCAGGAAACAAGATGAAGGAACGAGAGGTTTGAACTGCTTGTTAATAATTCCTACTTCATTGCTGGATGGATGTAGACAAATACAAGAACGAGAAGAAAAGACCAAGGCTGAACGAAAAGTGACAAGCTAAAAGTAAACACGCGTTTAAGAGTTGAAATGGAGAAATAACTTGTTGATAGTTCTTGATTAATTGATAAATTACAAATATTAAAGTTTTTCAATCAATAATTTCTTGTTCTTAATTTAGAGTAAGAAAAAAAAGCTTCATAAATGATTTAAACGTCATATTAAATTGTTTTAATAAATTGAAGAACGGCCCATTTCAAGGCAGGGATCTATAAATTCAATTCTGGGAAGAAATTTTGCTGTAGGGTAAACGGGAGTACACCAAGAAAACCCACTTTCACGACCAGGGGCCCGAATATGTATGCCTAGAGTCCTAGACCGTGCCTGGAAAAAACTATAGGTGGAGAAAAACAAGGATTAGAAAACATAGACAAATAAAAACTACAAGTTAATATTTGTACAGTGGTCGGTTACATGTTTGAACAACTGGAATGTGTCGTAAGTTAGGTTGTATTCGTCATCAGAGTCGTCTGGTAAAGCTGTCTTGTAATGCGTTGAGTCAAAGGATGAAGGAATTCCTTGCGGGTTGAACTTCTTCGTGTATTTGTACTTCTTCTTGATGGACATTTGATGGTTCAGGTAATAGCTCTGTTTGTGAAGATCCTTTTTTGACAGTAGGTTTAGCCTTGGTAGCTTTAGAGGTATATATGGTTCGCTGTAGAGGTGGTGGCGTCCTCTGTTTCTATAAGAGTAGTGGTAAAAGCTTCTTGGGTTTCTTGAAAGGTTGAGATGGTAGCATCTTTTGCGTATTGCAGCGTGGTTTGCGTGGCTTGGTCCTTCCTTGAGACTTTCTTTCTTGTTGCTATTTGAATATGTTGATTGGTTGTTGATTTTCTGAAGTAGTGTGATGTAGTGATGGTTGTTGTTGGCTGCTGGGGTTTAATAATAGGTGCAGAAACTGGTTGAGTTTGTCCACCAGAAGTTTTCTTGATGGGTCTTTCTGCTCTGAAATGAAAAAAGTGGAAATTACAACCATTAGTTAAAATGAAATCAGTGGCTTGTTTAGATGTAGCTACAATCTTCATGAACCATGTATTCTGTCCCGTGGTCTTGGATCGGATTCAGTATACTGCATGTAGTCTTGTCTGGGTTGAAACTTCCAGTGACTGGTGTATTTCGTCTGGAAAAATTGACCGACCGATGCCCATTAGGTAGACAGAAAAAAAAGGTTAGAGTTAGCGCGGGGTGGTTTGCAGACTATGGGCAGTGAAGAGTTCAAAGGAGAACACAGACATAAGTGGTCTTCGTGTGTAAGGGGTTGAATAAAAATTCCGCCCCTGCGAAGTACTCTTGTCTTGGTTGGGTCAATGGCTGCAATCGGTTTGAAGTCGGCCATGAAGACGTTGATTTGTCTAATTGAGAAGTCATGGGGTAACCCGTCGATGATGACGGAAGAGACTGCTGGACTGGTCGTCAAGGGTGGTCCTGGTACCGAAGGACTGCTGGAACTCAGGATCGCGGGGAAACAGGTTATCATGAAAACAAACCGCAAACGAACGAGCTTGGCAGGTCAAAATCATGATCAGTACTAAGCAATATAAGGTTTATATATCATTACAAAGACAAAAGACACAGTGATTAAATGTGACAGAAATGGTGTCAGCAAGTGAAAGAATATAAGTGGAGGTCAAGTCTGGTCAAATGTACGAACAATGAATAGACCTTGTTAAACACGGCTGATGTTGTTAAGGCCACTATCATGTTTTAGTGAGAGGTCATTTACTTAGTTTCCATAGTTTCTAAACAGTCTCTTTTTTTTAGTTTTAGGTTGGTGTAGGAGAATTTCACCCCAAAACATTTTGGGCCCCGTTTCATATTGATGGTATTTTAAGGCACATACCTGGGATTCACCTCTACGCATGTGACCTTGGTGTTCTTTGTATCTTATTTCTAAGGAACGTGACATTTGACCTATGTATTTCTTTCCACATTCACATGTGATACTTTATATTCCCTGTTTTTGTTTTTTGAAAAGGAATTCTTTCGGGTTAGGTAGTAAGATGCTAGTTTTATGAAAAGGTCTAAATACAGTTTTACATCAATGCTCAAATTATTAAAAAGGCTAGTAATTTCGTTAGCAATGTCTGGCACAAAAGGGAATGAAACAAATTTGTTATGTCTTGTGCTGTTGATAGGTGAAAGGTTAGTGTATTTGAAAGAACTTTGTTGGTAGAATCAACTTTGAGTGCTGTGTAAGATCCCTCATCTAATAAGGTGTTGACACCTGCTTTATAATGTTATTTATCTACTACTACCATGCAACCATCTTTGTCAGCTCTTGTTATGCATCTCTTGTTGTTAGACTTTAATTCTTTTATGGCATTGGCTTCATTTCTATTAAGGTTAGGTTTAATATTTTATCCTGTAAGTCTAGAATATATGTTAACTCTGATTTTTTCAGTTTCGTTGAGGTTAGATTCTTTGGTAGCAACAATTTGTTCGATAGGTACATTTATAGGGCCCCTCAGTGGCACAGCGGTATGTCTGCGGACTTACAACGCTAGAAACCGGGTTTTGATACCCGTGGTGGGCAGAGCACAGATAGCCCATTGTGTAGCTTTGTGCTTAACTTCAAACAACAAACAAACATTTATAGGTTTAACAGCAAAGTTTAAGCCTAAGCTAAACGCAGAAATCTGATCATCAGTTAATGGTTATTTAAAACTGAAGGAAGAAGATTAACAGGTCGGAAAATTTTCACCTCTTCTTTCTGGTTTTCTGTCAGATTCTTGAGTTTCTTGTTTTGGTTGGCTGTTTTTCTTTTCTGCAATGTTGGTTGAATTAAACCAGCTGGCATAGTCGAGTCTGTTCCAATTCACATTATAAATTCACGCATACATGAAATGACTCTGTAAAAATTGTGTTCATCACTTTGAATTTTCACAAAATGTTTATGTAAGGGGTACGTTCCACTGTTATAAGAATCTTATTAATGACATTATGAACCTATTTTTGTTGTTCACCATTTTCCACCGGTTAAACTGTATATAATATAATAATTTATACAGTAAATAACACCATAATAAAGTCCTATTTGTTTGAAATCTTGTTTTACATAAGAAATTTCACTTGTTTGAAATGAGTATACATACACTTAGAATATATTTTTCATATATAGTTTTTTATGGTTCTTCACCAAATTAAAATCATTGTTTTTTTAATTGTTAATGGTAACAGATGGTATTCCAAACTTCATAACAATAATTTTTATGGGATAAGTGGGTTCCAAAATCACAATTTTCTTTTGCTTATAAGGGAGTTAAGAGTTTGAAACTATTTGCCGTACTAAACGGTCTGGTATGCGTGCGGGTTTTTCTGTTTCTATTAAGAACATTGTATATTTTATTCTTCGAAATGTCGTGTCCTTTAGCTCTACATTGTTTACCAATCCCGTTGCATATACACCACTCTTCAGAAAGAATCGTCACGACACCTTCAAGTCACTAATAATAATTTTATAAGCCCAAACAAGAAATGAGTTTGTATAAGAGGCTTGGTTTGGTTTGAATTTTGCGCAAAGCTACACGAGGGCTATCTGCGCTAGCTATCCCTAATTTGGTAGTGAAAGACTAGACGGAAAGCAGTTAGTCATCACCACCCACCGCCAGCTCTTTTACCAACGAAAAGTGGGATTTATCGTCACATAATAACACACCTACGGCTCAAAGGGCGAGCATGTTTGGTGGGATTGAGATTCGAACCCGCGACCCTCAGATTGCGAGTCGAGCGCCCTAACCACCTGGCCATGCCGGGCCCGAAGCCATACACTGACCTGAAAACAAAAGACTGGAAACGTCGTCCTTTACACTTGTGTTTTTACAACAGACAATTGCCATCCATTGCAGTTTACTCATTGTGTACTCTTGTCCAATTACGTTCAGAATATAGCATAAACAAAAACGAAAAACATTATCTTATCAATCTCCAGAATAATACTGTAAACTTCAATAAGATCACCTCTTGTCCTTCTTTAACAAGGAAAAATATGCTAGGAAATCTTAACATTTAGGGGCGGATTGGCATTAAACTTTAAAGGACCAACCCGGGCAATATCACATGGTGCTTACTGGCTAAACAATCAGAATTTAAATTCAATTTCTAAGAATTCGTCAAATTAACCGGCCAACCGGCAATTGCCTGGCTTCTCGTGGTTAATTCCGTTCCTGTTAATGTATTAGTGTAAGTAAATCCTTCCATCTCAAACATCATACCAGTGCTAGTAATTGCCCTCCATTGAACCCTTTCCAATCAGTCAATATCCTTTCTAAGATAAGGAGACCAAAACTGTACTGAACAGTATTCTTTAACTTGTGTAGATATAATTATATCTTTTTTTTTTTTTTTGTAAATGATAGACTATAAATATATGGTTGCCAGATGTGTGGCACCCAAAACCGGAAGTTTGTCTACAGCCGTTCCCTTCACCTAATAAACAAAGTTCATACACAATTCACAAGCGATTATGGTACCATATTATAATTATGCCTGCGCAGAAATTCTCATACGAGAATCTTCGATCCGCCGTCACTGTTTTATCTACGCGCGAAGCTTACGAAGCACGTGACCTGAACATTTTAGCCTTCTAGTGGCAGGATAAATAACTACATTAAAGAACCAAATTAACAGGCGTTTGTTAGTGTGAATATTTTGTCTCTTCTTTATCAAACCGAAGCGCTAAGCTAAGAGATTTTGCGGAAATTGTTGAATGTAAACGGGAAGTGGAAACTTCATTGATTTTTAGGATATACCTAAAATTCTATTAGCATTACTAATAACAACAGAAAACTGCTTTGATAGTTTAAGTGTTTTAGTCACCAATAAACAAAATATTTTACTTCTTTATATGTAATTTATTTTCTTCACCCACCCAAGAACCCTTTATGTTTTTCACGGTATTAAGTGGGTTCCCATCTATGTCTCCGCGGATTTATAACGCCAGAAACCGGGTTTCAATACCCATAGTGGACAGACCACAGATAGCCCATTGTGTAGCTTTGGGCTTAATTCCAAACAAGCCTATCTATATTAAATGTATTATCCAAACTGACATTACCAGAACGCAAATTCTTACTTCTACTAATGATGATATACTTTTATCTACATTCTACATCTCCAAATATACACTTATGCAACACCGAAATTATGTGAAATATTAACATTCCATCTTTGCATCTAAGTAGGCGAGTAATTAAAAAATAATAATTGTTGGATTTGCAGTCATAACAATTGTTCGTAGTTTGTTCATATATCTTTACCTGACATATTTTATTACATATGTAGAACATTATTAAGTTGCACATCTCCACATCAATTAGGTTAGCAGATGTGAATATATTTTACTATAATTTACATATAAAAAGAAATATATTTATTTCCGTTTAAATGATGAGATATGTAAATTGACTGTTATTTGTATAAGTATATTTATTCCGAAAAATATTCGGATAACTTCGGTATGCAATTATAGCGGGATAGAAATAAATTGACCATTAGAAAAGTAGTCAGTGATCATGTGACTTTACAAAACCAATGAAATTTCTCCTTTTAGAGTCAATCCCATATGTTCGGGTATTTTCGTGCATATAGCTGACAAGCATAGAAAAACTTTTCATCTATAGCCGCCATATTGGTTGGTTAGAAGTTAAGAATTTGTCGAGCTTTACTTCCGGTTTTTTAGACAGGTGCTGCATTATGATGGGTTAATCATTAATCATATTTATAGTTTAGTAATCTGTAGAAAAAAAATAGGGCATCATTATTCATTTCTAGCGTGATAATTTAATTCATAAGAATTTAATGTTGGTAATACCGAACCAAGTCTACTGTCCGGTGTGTTACCGCTGAGTTTTGATGGAGGGGTCGTATCATAAGTTGAGATGTCGTAGAGCGAGATCATGATGACACAGTATTTGCACTCACTGCGAGAAAAGGAGAGTAATTGTGTGCTGTCTTGCGGTTATGTTTATCGAAATCGGGTAGGAGTGGACACTTTCAGAAATTTAGGCCTACATTTTAAAGTTAAGTCTTGATACCGAATCGGAATAGACAATTATTGATGCTTCGATAGGGCATTGGTCCGTATCAATCAACATGGCTGACCATCTTGTGGACGGGCCTCCGAGTAAACGGCAGAAGCTTATCGAGTCGACGCTGTCATCTTCGGATTCTGCAGGCAAGTCGTACATTTTAGGCTTAACCAATTGTTTTGTAAACTTATAAAAAGTAATGTTAAGTTAGTCCTAACATTGAATTGCGTTTTACAGGAACGTATCTCTAGCGTTAGGCTTAGGTTAATTTTATCTAACTTCAAGTTCTAAGCTAAGGTCTTGAGCTGCATCCTAAAACTGCACAGCTAGTACTAGAAGTTAGAGTAGCACTGTTTACCAATGTTATTTCGTTACTTGTAAATGCCAGAAAAGTTAAGTGTGATTTTTACACTAATATAATTCTTTAGTATTTGGAAAACATCATACTAATTGCTATTGTTATTTGATCAAAGCAAGAGTTTTTATAGTAACAGCACATAATGCATCAAAATACATAAAGCTAATAGTGAGTAATGCAACAATAAAGTGTGCATGCTTCAACTATTACCTGTTCAATCCAAAAATTTATGGTTTGACCTGCTATTAATAATACATACACACGTATATATATATATACAGATTCTGAGTTCTGAATTTGCCATAGTAATTTTGGTGTTATTATGAGTCTGATAATATAATTCTTTAGTATTTGGAAAACATCATACTAATTGCTATTGTTATTTGATCAAAGCAAGAGTTTTTATAGTAACAGCACATAATGCATCAAAATACATAAAGCTACGGTAAATAAACTAGTTAAAATTTTAAACAGTCAAGCTTTTCTAACCTTTCTTCAGATATTTTAATTTGACGCATTTTTCAGGAAGTAAAGATGTAAATTTTGCAGTGTGTATTAAGAAGTTTCAGTTGAATATAGGGAATTTAGCCAGGTTAAAATAAGTTTTTTTGGTTTTATGCATTATTCTGACTGGTTATATTAAACATGTGTTTGAAAGTGCATTACAGTGTGTGTAGCACTTTTCCAGAAACTGTATTTCACTTGTTGATAAAAGGACAGCATGCAATTAACTCTTTCAGCACAGGCTTGGTCCATGGGACTGACCTCGTGATCATTTTGTGCTAGTTATAGTTTTCATACTATAACTTTTAAATTAGTAAGCGAATGTTGACACAATTGGGCATATTATATGTAAACATTACAATGCTTTCATATGCAAAATATAAATTTTTTTTCATTAAGTCTTAAGGTTTAGCAATGTTTTTCTCGTGTCTTTTTTTTTTTTCACATGTTGCCTATCTAACATGCAAAGTAATTTTCATTTTAAGATTAAAAATACTTTTGTGCATCAGAAAATTTCCAAATTTCACATGCAAAATCGTTATAAAGTCCAGATAGTTATCAAATGTTACTTTACAAAAAACTATATTTTATCTGTTATTTTCAGTTACAAATCTCTGTACGTGATTGGTAGATTTGACCGATCTCCCAACCACCTTATAAAATTAGGAAATAAATATAAATTTTTCCTCTTTAATTATAGAATGAACACAAATTATAACACGAAAACATAAATATTTTGACTAAATAGCTTAAATCTTATAACATTATACATTTATATATTTTTATTATTTTGACTTTTAAGCCGTGCCTGGCTAACAATACAGAAGTTACAATGATGCAGCTCAGGTGCACTCATGTTACCATATCAATTAACATAAAGGTGACCATTGGTCTGTTTAGTCAACTACAACACAGCCAAGACAAGTTACTTTTGTATTTTGTAAAATACAGCCACTTTTAAATTATTACACATTATATATGTGTATAGATTATTGCTATTTTGAAACAAGTTCTTAAAGTTATTTTTCCTTAAACATAAACAATAAATAGAGGTAAAGCAAACAATTATCTCTTCTAGTTATGACCTTTGTACTCAGTTGCTGCTTGACATAGGTTGCTAAGCCTTTAAAAAATTTGCACATGGAGAATATGAAACAAAATATTTTTTTTTTAGGTTTTATATATACTTTTGAATAACTGAAAATAATAAATTACTATATCAGTACCATAGAATTCTACTATAATTTATCAAACTTAGTGACTAAGCTGTATTTGGGTCAAAAAATATGAAATTTCAAACAGCTTAAAAACACAACCTACCTCGTTGAAATCTTCATTCAAAAGAAAGAAATGGAGCTAGGTACATTAAAAAGGCTGAGAAAACTACTAGGGGGATATTCTGAGCTTCCGATATAAGTGAGCATTTCCAAAAATTGAAAAAGGATGGTCATGGTGCCACCTTATTTTATATTCTAGCTTGTCAATATCTGTAATTTGTGTTTCTAATTCGTATGAAACTATAGATTTAGTATTTTGACTTCACCTACATCTAATCTGAACCAGTGCTGCATTCAACATACCATATGACACACAAAAATTGATGTTTATATGTATTTTTTTTTATTTACTTTTAAATTATTAAATTGAGTAATGTACAGTTCTAAAATTTGAATTATGATCTACAGTTTGATACCAAACTTATAGTAGTTCAATAAAATGTTGAATGCGAGTCAACATATGAGATGACATGGCCTTTCACCTGATAATCTTTATAACATAAGGAATCTTGTCAAGAAAAAGTTTCTTTTATTTTTTATGAATAATTCAGTTGCATTGACAGAGATAATTAGATATTGTTTGCAAAACAGAATGATATGGGAGGGGTGTGTCGTGTGTACTTGATATTTTTCTGTTATATATTAGTAAAGAAAGAAGATTGGAGGTTCTAACAATATTTCCTTATACAGTAAGGTATTAAAACCTTCATTGTGTTAAAATGGAAATTATACCTAGTTTTTAATGCCAAGTTTTTTTACAAACAATGATAATAAAATTTATTAAGTTGTGAATGTAACTTTGAAAGATCATGACATGCACACTTTGACTCTGTAATACACGTAGTGTTGAAACATTAAGTTAGCTCTGTGAATGTGAAGGGAGACGATTAAAAATAACTTTTTTGCGCATCTTAGTCTGTTTCTATAATGCGAGTTTCTTGCTTGACAAAAATGTCTTATTATTTTTTTAATTTATAGGTCACGTTTGTACTTGCTTTGGACAATGACTAGCATTTCACACTTATCTTAAACCTTGTTAATAGAACAAATTACAGAGGTACCATGCTTTTAAATTGCTATATAGAAGGGAACAACTTTCTTAATGTATCCTCATAGATTTCATTTTAAGGTTAATACATCTGCATCTAATTTCCTTATAGCAATTACTTTTGCTAACCTATTCACATTGGACTCCTGTATTTTACACTAATTCATAACCACCATGAAGGTATACAAACTATAATTCTGAAAGTAATTATTATATCTTCAGAAAATTTGACAGTCTTTTAGTAAACATTAGAAGTCTTTTATAAAAAAGAATAATATTTTTTTTTTATACAAGTATTTTTCACTAAAAATGTGCATGTGAATATAAGAGGTTACAGTGTTTACTGCTCCAAGTGCAAAGTGATCTTTATGATAAGATTAAAAATATTTTTATTTGTCTGAAAATTTTTGAAATTCCATTTGCATAATCTCTAAACCTCCTAAAGAAATATCAAACTTGAATCTAGTTCATAAAATAAATTTAATTAAATGTATTTTAATTTAACTATTTCATTTGTGCCACATTTTTTTCATTTCTCTTGTTATACTTTGTATATTCAAATTGTTTCATTCTTATGTATATCATATTTCTGTTGTAATTACAAATGTTTTGTTTTGTACCTCTAGATTACTGATGATGGAATTTTGAAGATTTCAAAATGTTTAATAAATGCTTTCTATAATTACGTTTGTGTTTTGCTTTATCATTAAATTGTTTTCTGAAAATGAGTCTAGCTCTCCTCGTGAATAATTTTTATTACTATTGTTATTTTTTCGTTATCTTACCTTGTCTAACCTAACAAGTTTCTAATTGTTGTTTTAGTTACTTTTATAATAGTTAGATAAATAATGCACATGAAAACGAAGAAATGTAGGACTTACCTAGGTTTTTTTTTGGTTTTTTTGCTGGCAACAAAATTTATGCCTACTTTTTTATACTAATAGTAGTACTATATTAAATAATTTTTTATTTAATTAAATAATGCACCTATTAACACAGAATAATAACATGCAAAAGGCAAACAATATCCTATAAATATCATAATTGTTCTGGCTTTGTAACTCTATAATAAGAATCTTTAAAAATTCAGCTAAATTTGTCGATGTGATTCCCATAAGAAAAAAAATTCAAATTGAATGAAAAAACAGACAATTCCCTGTACAGAAAACAATGTCATTTATTAGATTAAAACTTTAGCTTTTTATTAGTTATAAATAATATAGCATATAACATCAGAGAGAACTATTGGCAATTTGTGAAAGTAAGGATGTGGCAAGTGGGTCTGATTTTTCACTTTATGGCTTTAAATAAGATTCAAGGCTATTAAAATTATACTTTGTCTAAATAATATCCATATTATAATAAATAATATATGTTGCAATTCTGTACTTATAAGAGCAATGATAAATAAATGAGAGGAGAGGGAAGACCAAGAGAGCAAATGTCACAATTCTCATACTAGGGGAAATTAAGGATGTTTAAAAATATTGTCTTATAAAATTAAGGACTTAAAACTTTTAATAAAATTTGATTTATTAACTATGTCATGATGCAAAGTGTATTTGTATGCATTGATAATAAAGTGGTTTAATTGAATTTTGAATCAACTCTGTAAAAGGTTGTGATGTGCATGTTTATCTACCTGTTACCAAAGGGTTAATGATAGTGAAGGGAGAGCAGAATTAGGTAAATGCTATTATTGTAACATCACAGTTTAGAAAAAGATAATAAGTAATCAATGATGAAATGAAAAATAATGTTTAGTCCCTACCCTATAAATATGATTTGTAAATTACTTAAATAAAATTGGTAATAACTTCAAATCATTTGCTTAATCTGATTTGTGCCATAAGTTATTGTTCATGAAAAATTCATGATATATATAGTGTCTAGACCACCACTGTCATATCCCAGCTGCATTATAGCTTTATTTGAATATGCATAAATGAGAAAAAAGAAAGGTGAAATTGAATTTAATTATAACTTTTTGCTTTTTTCTACATAAGAGGAACAGGTAAAAATAAAAGAATGTTAATCAAAGAATTTATGTGTAAACATTCTAGATGCTACAGAGATACACTTCAAAGTTTTAAAAAAACCTGAGTAAGCTACTACTCATGTCTTTATCAGCTACAAATATTTTAAACATAATGGACATTGGGGATATTCTGATGATTAAAAAGTTACTGATAAAGGGGGGGATTCCCAGATTTTAAAAAACTTTAGTATATATATTCTCAATGTTGTTACTTTCTGCTTCTCCCCTAAAATCATGAGTAAATCCCCAGATAGTTGTGTTGAAGATACCATAACAGCAAAACTGGGAGTGTTAAAATACTTGCTTTTGTAAGGTGGTATTGTTAAAATGTTTTTTTTTTGTATCTTTAAAATCTTATCTTTTAGCAACAGAAATCTTAAAGTGTATTCCACTAACTTTCCCTTTATATGAGAAGAATGATAAAGTATTTAAGATGTTGAAAGATCTGAAATGTATGTATTGTTCAAAATTATTAGTTTTATGGTATGAAGTTTTTCATTTAAGTTATTGTAGATTAAGTACAGAAATGGGTGATTTTAAAAAGCTAATATGTAATATTTGTGCTTTTAGTTTTGTAAACAACTGTGTATAATTCTTCTGAATTGTGTGAAATAGGGTAATAGTGTACATGAGTATATTTCAATTTTACAGATTATAACATTGTCAAGCTTTGGGATATTGAAAATGAACTTCCTGAAGAACTTTCTGATAAGTTGGAATCTGATATGAGTCCCCAACTCTCTACTACTGTTTCTGGTCAAAGTATGCAAAATGGTGCAATTGACTCATCAGGTTGTCAAGTTGAAGGTGCTGGAGGAAACAGCATTGTTGCTCAACGACATCAACAGCTTTCACAGTTTTTACAAAATAAAGCCAACCAAAGTCAGAGTAATATAAGGAATTTTCAGAGTCATGTTGGCATACCTGTTGTCAGCCAAACCATTCCCAATTCTAATATACCTTTACATAATGTTAATATGACCAGTTTAAAAAATATTCAAACGAATAACCTTTCTACTTTGACTGCCAACAAAGGGGGAACAAGTGTGTCTAGTGTACCTCACAATATAATTGTAAGTAATGATAGTATGACAAGCATAGCTAATAGTTTAGTAAATAGTAATTTGAATAGTGGATCAAATGCTGTTGGTTTGGTTGGGGGTATTTCCTTAGGTAAAACAGGATCACTAAGTTCACAGGGCAAGTTACTTACCACAGTTACCTCTGCGAACTCTACAGGCACTTTGCCATTGCAACTACAACAGACTCCTCAACCAAGACTTCCTCAAGCTCAGCAATATGTCATAGGTACCACACGAATCATGAATGGTCCTCGTATCCCTCTGAATAATATAGGTAGTGCAAGAATGTCAAGGAGTGTTGCTCCAGACATGGCCCAGACAGCGACTCACAGTAATATTTTGGCAAATGTACCTTCACATCATACAACCCAGCAAAATTCTCTAGGTCATCATCTTGGAAACACATCTAATACCACATCTATGATGAAGGTAAGGTTCTAGATATTTATTTCTGTAAATTTTCAAATACCTAATTGACAAAGTTTAGATGAAGTGTAGAGGTTTATTCGATTCAAGTTCATGCTAACTGCACGTGTTTGCAGGAATGGAGCAGTATTCTGACCTGCATCTGCTTTAATAAAGTTATGGAGTCAAGTCTTCAGTGTTTTCAAACATGTCTTAATATGAAGTTTAAAATTAATTTTTTATCTGCTCCATTGAATTAAAAAAATAATATAAAACATACTTGTAGCTGTTCTTTTACATTTTTTAGATGTGTCAGAGTTGAAATTGATTCAATAGAATAGTTTTATTTATATAACTTTATCTGTAAAATGTTTAAGAAATTAAAAATCTAGATTGAATTGATTTCAGCATGCTTCAAATGAAAACATTAATGTTTATGAATGTTTTAAATTTTTTTGTTAGCATACTACAGCCTTCATAGCTGCCTAGAAGGAAAGTCAAAATAATTTTTATCAAAACAGAGCCAATAAAGTGTGGTTTTATTTTAGCTAAACATTGTTTCTCAACCTAGATTGTTATGGTTTAATGTAATTGCCTGCTTCTCAGTTGTGAGGGGTCTGGGTTAGTGATATAAAAATGTAATGAAAGCTCTCTTTCCTGTTCTTTTCAAATGTGTAAGCCTGTATGACTCAGTACATCAGAGACCTTTGTAGAGATAAGAACAAAATTAAAAAAGTTAGATGGTATGTTGCTAGAAGAAAAGAGGTTTGTAAACAACTTCAAGCACAATTACAGTCCTGGTTTTTCTTTTAAAACATACATTACCAATTTATACTTAACTTGAAGTTGCAGTATGATAAAAAAATATTTTGTGGAACAAGATAAGTTAGATTTAGTTATATCAGTTTGCACCTGACTATATCAAGTTTTGTTTTGCAGACAAGACTTCTTTTCATTAGTCTGTTTTAGATTAGGCCTTGTTAACAATACTAATTGTTTGAATGGGAAAAGAAAATTCTGAAACATTACCTTGCCTCCTCTCACATAAATAGCTATTCTTGTTCAGTGCTGCTCTCTATGTGCAAAAAAATGTTTTACGCATGCTGCAAGCCTTTTATCTCTCCTCCATTGGAACTGACTGATTCCAATGCATATAATTATGCATCAACCCTTCACCAATAAGAGTGCAACATACTCTCATGATGCATGTGACTCCCTCCATTCAATTCTACTGAACTATCACTTCTCATTTGGCAGTACTCATGTTCAGACGTTGTTTTTTTTTTTTTTGTACTCTGTGTGTCAGTCGTTTTCGTGATCTTATTAGTTTACTTTACAAAGTGGGATTTTTTCTTTACATTAAAGAAATCTTTTACTTTAACTTAATTTCCCAGTCTTTATTTTTTTTTTTCACACTCCTATATTTTACATCAAACACTTGTTTGATTTATGTATTTTTACAATGAATTTTGAGGTTCTTGTTTCCACTTTTGGTGTTATACCTGTAGCACTATTTTCACAGGCTGTAGGTGGGAGAGACCTGTTGTTGGATTTCTCTACTATTATCTGCCGTGATAGTTATATAGGTCAACCTTTTTCTCCCAAACTTGGCTCACTATTCCCCCTTGAACAAGCTGAACCTGGTTGGGCTGATAAAGATTTCTTAGCCTTTTTACACCACCGGATGTTGCCCTGTCTTTCCCTACCCCTCCTGCAGGCCCAATACAACATTTTTCGACATCATTTCTCAGGTATGTTTTATCCATTTCTCTGTTTTTTATGATTCCTTACTACCTCCATGTTGGCTCTTTTGTCATCTTTGGCTCTTGCCTTACACACATGGTTTTACTGTTGTTGGTCTCTTCTTGATTCTGATGCGACCATGTTCTTACTTCATTTGCCACTTCTTTCTTTTAGGGATTTACATGTGGCCCTTTTTTCTTTGGCGATATGTTTTCAGTCATGTGACTGAGACTTTGGAATCATGTGTAATCTTTGTATCAACACTCTACCCTTTCCTCTTTGGTTGCACGTTTACTGCAGTTGGAGCCACAACAAGCCCCTATTCCTTTACCATTCTGGTCCTTATCTACCTTCCCTGTACCTTCTTCCAGGAGTTTTTCATCTCATCCTTTTATTCAACGTAGATGTGCATGTTGCTAACAGTACCAGAAACTAATGCTTGACTGTATGATTTTATTGACTTTTGATGATCTTTCACTACAAATCCATAGGTTCTTTGGGTTTTATCAGAGGAACTTGCCCTGCCCCACCTCCTTTGTCTCACCCTTTTCCTTTCCCATGACTTTGTATCCTGCCACCAGCCCAACGTCTGTCCAAGGTGGTACAAAATTTTCAGTCTCAACAGGTCATTGTACATGTTCATCATCTTTCTTCAGGCTGTTTGTTGTCCTCACGAAAAACTGGAGACTGTACTAAGTTTGTCCCACCTCATTCTCATTTTAAATGTGCCTTGTTTTACCTTGGAGTCATTTCTCACTCTTAGGTGGGCTTTTTCTCCAGGTTTATAGATAAACCAAGAGGAATGTCACGATTGCTTATTTGCATATCCCGATATCTTGTCACATATGGCCCTCTCTTTGGTTTGTTCTCTACGGAGTGATTTATCTGTTTTTCACACTGGCCTTTGGACTTGTTTGGGCCTTGTATGTTTTGTCAGGTGGTCAGAGCATTCGTTTGAGTTGTGCTTTCCTCTTACTTTGGAAGACTGGCTACTGTTGGCTTGTTCCGAACATGAATCTGCCTGTTACCCTTATCAGCTGCTCCTGAAGGTGGCTATAGTGGGCTGGTTAATCAAGTTGGAGGAGTCCTTACTGCAACCTATCCAATATTTTGTCCATTTGGGTGTTTTTCCTTTTCAACACCTATCTCAGTCAGGCCCACCCTTCTCCTCTTCGACTTTGTTTGATGGTTTTTCAGTTCTGTTACAGCTTGCGAGGTTCTATTGCTTTTGAGGATGTGATCTTCCATGGTAGCCTTTATCCACTTTGGCTCATATGCAGGCGATTATACATGACTCGCATGTCACCAGGGTCTCACTTCCTCGTCTGGATTTACACACTTCATGTAAATTGATCAACAGTAAGCTTCTGGGTTTTGGTCTGTGGCCGAGAGGTCTTATCATATCAACATCCTTGAGCTTCTCGCTTTAAGTTTAGTTTTGGTTCATGTATTCTTCTTCTGGCCAGAAATCGTCTGGTAATGATAAATTCGGACTTTTCTTAAGTGACTGCTTATCTTAATCATCAGAACGGTTCACATTCTCGATCCCTCTGTATTCATAAGTTGGATCTTCTATTTGGGCCCACACGCACGATATTCGTATCATTGCATGTCATGTTCTGGGTGCTTTTGCTCTTGTCATGGATCGGATTCCCATCCATACAAATCTATCCAACAGAGTGGTCCCTCGATCCTCTTGTTTTCCAGTGGCTTTGACTTCAGTGGGGTACTCCTCACATTGAAGTTTTTGCTAAGTCCCTTAACCACAAATTGCCTTGGTTTTGGTCTCCAGTCCCTGTGGGGGCTTGCTTGACTGATTTTGTTCTCCTTTGGTGATTTTTGCCACAGATCTGTGGGTTATTCAGGTATTATACGAGGGACTTGTCATCCATTTCCTTTCCCCTCCTTCATTATCTTGGATATCTGTTTCCTTTCCATTGCCTCAGGATCCTACTACCAGTCAACTGCTGTCCATGGTGATACAATATCTTTTCTCCCAATAGGCCATTGTACCTGTCATTCATCATTCTCCGGGTTTTATTCCAGGCCATTTATGGTACCCAAGAAAACTGAAGACTGGTACCCTGTGATCGGTTTGTCCCACCTCAATCTCTTCTTGGTTCTACCCCGATTTACCATGGAGTCTTTTCACACCCTCAGTCGAGATGCTATCTTCAATTCATTCATCACAGGGTAGTTTATCAATTTTGTGCCCTACCCTTCAGGCTTGCTTTGGCCCCATATGTTTTTGTCAGGTGTTCAAGGCTTTCGCCCAGTATTTGCATGCTCAAGGGTTGCGCCTCCATCATTACATGGGCAACTGGTTTCTGTTAGCTTCTTCCGAACAAGAGTCTACCTATCAAACTCATCTGCTGCTCGTGGAGGCAGCTCGTGTGGGTTGGTTAATCAAATTGGAGGAGTCATTCCTCATACCTACCCAATATCTTGTCCATTGGGGTGTATTTTTAAACATTCATCTTAGTCAGGTCCAACCTTCTCCTCTTTGACTTTGTTTGATGGAGCCTTCATTTCTCCACACCCTCAATGCTCCCTCTATCATAGCTCATGAGGTTCTATCACTTTTGGGAATGTGGTCTACCATGGAAGCCTTTGTCCCTTAGGGTCAACTGCATATGAGGTATTTTCAGTGGACTGTACGACCAATGGAATCTTGTGCAGGATCCACTGGAGGCTCCTATTTCCCATTCTCCTTCCCTTGTAGGTGATCTGCATTGGTAGTTGAACAAGGCTCGCACATTGGCAGGTGTTCTGCTTCCTCCCCCTTGTCCAGATTTACATATCTTCATCGACACTTCCCTTCAGGGCTGAAGAGGTGTGGGTTGATCAGCAGGAAGCTTCAGTTCGGTGGTCTCCAGCCTAAAGATCTTACAATATCAATGTCATGCCTTGGATCATTTTCTTCATCTTGCCAGGAATCATCTGGTCAGGATCCATTCCAACAATTCTACAGTGGTGGCTTATCTCAATCACCAAAGTGATACCCATTCTCATTCACTTTGTGGTCGGATTTTGGATCTTTTAGGGGGGCACACGTTTGGTATTCATATAATTGAGTGTCATGTTGTGGATCGTCTTTCCCGTCTCTCTTCTTTTGTTTTCCACTGGCTATGACTTCAGTGGGGTACTCCTCACCTGGATGCATTTGCCACATCTCTCAATATCAAATTACCTCTGATTTGCTCTCCAGTTCCTTATTCTCTTGCTCTGGATATCGATGCATTCAGTGATAATTGAACCAACAGGTACCTGTATCTTTATCCTCCCATCTGTTTTCTTCACAGGGTGATCTTAATCACCCACACAACTCTGTGTGAAATCTTTCTGATTGATCTGCACTGGCTGGCACAACCACAACCACCTCAGTTACATCTTCCTCTTACTTCATCCCTTATACGTCAACCTCGGTAACTGACGTTTCACCAAGCCCTACATATCCCCTGTCTTCATGCCTAGTTTTTATCTAGTCCTTGGTGAGGAGGTCCAGTTTGTCCTGGTGGGTCACTTCTTTTTTAAGCTTGTTCCAGTTGCCCTTCCTTTAGTTCAGGGGTTTTCTCCTGCTTGATCCACTGTTCCTCATATTACAAATTTCCTCACTTGGTTGTTTGATCAGAGGTCTTCTGTCTCCTCAATTGCGGGTTATTGGGCTGCCCAATCCCACACTTTTAGTTTTTTCAGGTACTGTAAAGTCTTTACTTCTCCTACCCATTCCCTCTTGTTGTGTTCCTTCCAGATTAGTGATCCACCTCAGCATGCAGTCTTTCTGGGTTGAGATGTTCAATGAGTTTCAACACTGCCTCCATTTGAACCTCTGTCCTCATGCTTGATTTTTCACTTATCTGTTAAGACTTGTTTCGTTCTATTAGTCTGTGGACATTGTGGGTCAGATTTATTTGCCATTGACATTTCATTTGCACTAAATCATTCCACATATATTCTCCTTTATCCGGATTGATCTTTCCTTCCTAAAACTTCAGCGAATCAGGAGGGTAATTCCTCCTTCTCACCAATTTCCCACCTTTGTCCTTGGTCGGATCCAGATAGGCTATTATTTCCTGCCCGTGCTCTTTGTTGTTACGTTCCTGCACAGCTTCTTTCCATTGTGCCTGTTCCCACCTATTCATTCCTTGGCAAACATCCTCTATTTGTGACCTTTCTTCTTTTACCCTGACCAAATTGGTTTGGCTTTTAAATCAGTTGGTTTATTCTTCCTTATTGTCTTGTTCCCGTTATTTGTTCAAGGTGTCTTCTCATTAGATTAGCCACCTTATGTTTTCTCTGGCATCACATATCTGTTGTCCCTTGGAGAAAATTTTTCAATCGGGCATGTGGACTACCCCACATACGTTCATATCTCACTATCTGCATCGGATTGCTGTGCCTTCTTCATCAGGTTATCATAAGCATTCTTCACACTTTGGTAAGACTGTGACTAGGTAAGTTATCTTTTATATATAATATGTATATATATATATATCTTCTTTTTCAGAGGCTTTTCCATTTTCTTTTACTGTTTCGATCCCACTCTGTGGCAAGTAGTGCCTGACCAGATATGCTTCTCATAGTCAAATCTCCACTGTCAGGCCATGTTGACTGCTTATTTCTAATTTCCATGGCCATAACACGCTCACTGTTCAGATTGGGTGTTCCACAAGATTGCTTGTAGGTTTATTCTCACAATATATTTGCTTCATTAATATGCCGGTTCCAGACCATGCTCACACATGGACTTGATGGATAAAGCAGAAAGGGATAGCTGCCCATCCCTGCCATGCCTTTGATTCAATAGAGATGGTCTGATTTTCAAAATAGGGTTTTCTTGGTCACCTGTTGCACTATCTTTGGTGGTGCTATTCCTCTGGACTCTTCACTGCATTTTCTCTCCACCTTTTTCTTCCAGTGGAGTATGGGAGTCCTTACTTGTGATAATGATAGACAATACCTATAATGATAAAACCATTCAGTTGAGAGTAGGTTGGTGGTATTCTGCTGGTGTAGATGATATGTCCTCCAGTCTGATGCTCCATCTCTATTTGTATAACCAAGGGGATGTTGGTAGCTTTGGAGTGAGTCATCAACATTGCAGTTCACCCCTTCAATTGGGATTCCTTATCCTACTCCCATGTGGATATCGGCTCCCAGTGTGTAGGTTTTGGATTCATAGCTGAATTCCTTACTGAAGTCCTCACATCTATTATAGGTGTGTCTGTTTCCTCACTCAGTTACACTCTTGTTCTTCTATCCATGTTGTAGGTCATGGTTGTGGTACTTGCTGATCACTATGGTTTTTCATCTTACACTATCCCTCGAGGATGTTATTGTGCTAGAGGCAGTTTCTGTTGGATTGGTTTTGAGTGAGATACCATACATTACAGAGACATCTTTACTATACCGATTGTCCAGATGTTGGGTTCCTGGATTGGTCAAACATTTTATGACATTGCTATCACGTGTACCGTTTATAGATCCGGGGGGGGGGGGGGGTACAAGATTGCCTCCAGTGTGCTGAGCTTGAGGTGAAGATGGTATGGTCCTCTTTCCTACCCCCACCAGATGTCTGAGTTTTGGATTGTAGTTTACTTGCCAGCAGTATGATCCTCTTTCCTACCCCTGGTGGCTAGGTTTTTGATTGTAGTCGACTTGTCATGTACAGTCCATCACGCCCTAGCCACTCTACACCTAGGGTTACATCCTTTTACTTTCACCCACATTCCAATACTCTGTGAGATTGAGATTTGTTATATGGTGGTTCTCTCTCCCATAGGGATGTGCTCCTTCCTTTTTTCCACCCATGTCTGTGAAACCTCATTCCACACTGGACGAAGAGTATACCTGGCACAGATGTGGTGCAGTCTTCCATGTATGATTCTCTAATGTGAGAATCTTTTCTTTTAGGGTGTTCTTCAGATGCTTTCAAGGAATGCTGCTTTCTTTTTTTCCTTGCACTGGTCCATCCACCTATTGAGTGTGGGATTCTAGCTATTTACATGAGTGGAGGTAATGTACCCTATCGGAAGTTATAGTTTTCCTATACGGAAAATATATTTCTGATAGGTACTTGCCTCTTCTCACACTTCCTACCCACTGAAAACTGGTGCTTCCATTTTCTGCCAAAACTCAAAGTTGAAAAGGGCTCTTTTCTATCTATCTTTAATTTGATTATCAATTTGAGAGATGTAGTTGAACTATTTGATTATAAGTTATGTGGAAGCTCAAGACTTGTGCCATGTAGAGGGCAGCACTGAACAAGAATATTCATTTATATGAGAGGGGGTAAGTATTGATCGGAAATATATTTTCATTATAGGAAAATTATAACTTTTGTGTAATTGCATCTTGATATGGAGTGTCTTCCCTTTCCCTTATTTTGTGTACAAACAACAAAAGACATAATAATGGAACATAAACTTGAATAAATGCAAATCGTATGTAGATTATGTTTCTGTACTTGATTTAGATTTTTGTTTTTTCCAGAAATTTCATTAAAATTTTATTAAATATTTGTTGTTTCTAACCAATCAAAGCTTATCGAGATCATGTAGTACAACACATAGATTGACCAGTATTCTAAATGAAAAAATCTTGGTTGTTTCCAATATCAACTTTCTTAAAAGTTATATATTCTTAAGTTCTAAAATACCATTCTTATCCACCTAGGGTATATTGAGGTTGTTAAGTACTGCACATGTACATAGACCAAGCACTACTTTATGTTTCAGTGTGTTAGTTTAACACACACAAAATATTGTACATAATTTTCTTTAGTCTGGTACATTAACAGTACATGAAATCATTAATGCAAGGATTTTGGAATAAAAGTACAAGAAACTAAGTTTTCCTGCAATATAACAAATGATACATGGACTTTTTTCTTTTCTCATCTGAGTCTGCTAAAACATAAAATTTCATCCTTACAACATGCCACAAATATGTGTCATTGTTTAATAGCAGTTAGATCACGTTGTAACTTATTGTTTGAACAAGCAAAAACTGTGTGAGTGTGGACACTTTAGGATGTAATTGGCAAGGTAAAGTTTTAAAGAAGTATGTATATATATATATATATATATATATGTGTATATATATATATATATATCATAAACCTAGTGTTTTCAAGACTTTATGTATGACTTTGGTAGCTTTGCTTGTTAAACATCAAAAGCAAATTAGTTAAAAGGGCTTATTAATTGTGTTTACAGAATTGTAAACAATTATTTTGTGTAACGTGAAGAAAAAATCATGTTAAAACTTTTTGAAAGGTGATGTGTTTGGTGATTTCCACAGTAGAATTATAAATGAAATGCTAAATGTATTGAGTAGTGATGAAGTTCTAAAGTTTCATATTCCCAGGTAACCAGTAGTGGTGGTTTTTACCAAATCTATGACAACAGTCGCAATACACAAGAAAATAATTTTAACTGTGGCATAGTTTATTCATAGGTTGAAATGAATGTGTACTTAAGTCTATTGTAAGAAAAGAAAGAGATTTAATTTTAAGCATGCGATATCTAAAAATAGAAAATACTTCATTATTTTTAAAGTTGCATATTTTCTTATGTAGAGGATTAATGTGAGTTTTACCACTAAGTGGCTGTGGACTCATAAAAGAACATATTTCTAGGAAGTCTAAAAGCTCATCAAGCATTGCATGCCATGTTTTAACAAAAAGTAATAATCTTATCATTTATTAGAATTTTGTGATAATCAGCTAAGCTTAGGATGAAGAGCAATTGAGAATTTGAGAAAGTGACAATTGCTGGTCTGAGGCCTATATTGAACCAACATAATTTTAAAACATCACTTCTCAAATTATAAGATTAAAGTATAAATTAAGTAACAATTTTTTTATCAGTACATGCTTACATTCAAAACATAGTTATAAAATGGTTTATTAATTTCTAATTTATCAAATGAAAATTTTTTTTGAAAATGAATTTAATTGTATTCTATTTTATATAAAATGTTTGTTTTTTTTTAATCTTGTTTAAACAGTGAACTTTAATGTTTTTAGATTAAAATCATACTTCATGTTTTTCTAAACATTTTATCAGCATGGCCAGCCACAACAACAAGCAGTATTGTCTGGAAATATTATTGGGTCTCAGACTCCAGCACATGGATCATCTACAAATACTCTTTCTATGCCAACAGTCACAACTTCAAATGTCAGTTCTCAAAGTGGAGGGACTCATACTACTGATCCAGAAAAGCGTAAACTGATTCAACAGCAATTAGTGTTGCTTCTTCATGCTCATAAATGTCAGAGGCGTGAAAATCAAGCTAATGGGGAAATACACCAGTGTTCTCTTCCTCATTGTCGAACCATGAAACATGTATTGAACCACATGACAACTTGCCAAGCTGGAAAAACATGCCCTATTCCCCATTGTGCATCATCCCGACAAATTATTTCTCACTGGAAGAACTGCACTAGGAACGACTGTCCTGTATGTTTACCATTAAAGCAGGCTTCAGACAGAAAACAACAACCTTGTAAGTTTGAAATTGAAATATTAGCATTTATAAACTAAATGTAGAAGTTCAAAAATATACCATATGTAAGCATTGCTTAATAATTTGAAATTAAGTATATATATATGAATGTAGCTATGTGTGTTTAATATTTCTAGAGAAAAATGTAAACCACTTTCAAACTTTTCACTGTAGCCTTATTAATATAAATTTTTTCTATTTTATTGTTATTAGTGTATAAACCTGTGCCAACTGAACTGTCAATAGTCACACTAAAGTCAGAAAGGGAATATTCTGTAACAGCTTATTTGTAACAAAACATGTTTTAAGAATCTAAACTAAAAGAAATTAATATAAATGTGTTGTAAAGTTATTCAAAAAATAAGTGTAATATTAAAAATAAAAGTACGTTAGTACCACATTGAGTCCTTAATGGGGGCACATGTACTTCCTTTAACGTTTGTAGACTTACATTCGAAATTTTAGTGTTATACATTGTTCAATTTCTTAATTTAAAAGTAAACATGAAAAAATAATTTATAAATATCTTTTATGATGCTCACGATACAACGTTTATAGTTTCTTATAAATTAGAAACTCAAATTACCGATATTGACAAGCTAGTATTTAAACTAAGAACCTCCTATCTTTTCTAATTGCTGAGATATCATTATATTTAGTGAATCCACCACAGTGGCTCCACCCACTTCTTTCTCTTTTGGAAATACATGTTTATAACCAATTGAAACTGCTCATTTTGAGCTACGTAATTCTGCGAATCTTCCTAAAGTATTTATATGAATGAGTAAAATTGTCATTACTGTTGAAAGTTTGAAGAGTTGTGACAAGGTGAAATGGTGATCAGAAATAAGATTTTTTTAACCAAAATGCAGCCTCATAAATTACAGTCAAATTTGTTGTATCAGTAAAGTAATTTATAACTTTTTGTTATTTCAAAAAGCATAAATAAAACCTACAGAAATATTCGACTAGGCTTAGCAAGTATGACATGCGAGTACAAAAACTTTGTAACATTGTTAGTAGGAGAGATAATTTTTCCTATGTATTTTTTACTTATTGTTCTAGGTTTTAAGAAAAATAACTGAAATTTAAGAATTTATTTGTAATTAGTAATATTATGTAAATAATATATACATTTGTATGATAACTGAAATGTGATTCTATTTTACAAAATACTGATACTATAGTACAAAGCTAAGACATTTGTACTTTGTAAAGGCCAGTTTTATGCTATTTGATATGGTAACCTGAGCTGCACCTATGCCCCATGGTTTACAACTTGTGTGACACCATTATTAGTTAGACACATTTCAAATGTCAATAAAACAAAAACATTGATAAATATAAATGTACCATTACTAGATTTAAGCTATTTAGAATAAACATTTGTGGTTTCCTGTTACAATTTGCAGTTATTCTAGAATGAAAAAAGTGTAATTTAGATTTATTTCCTAATTTTTATGGTGGTTATTTGGTCAGTCAAGTTGACCAACCATGTATAGTGTTAAGATAGAGAAAATGACAAATAAAATATAAAGTTGTTCTAAAACAAACATTTGATCTCATTTAGTCCCTTCTGTTTGTTATCTACACCTCCTACAGGGCTTAGTCTGACCCCATATTGACAGGCTTCAATGATTGCTACTTCCATTCTTCTTCAAGAGTCATCTAGCCTGTGCTGGCTGGTCTACTTTCTAAATCTGTTTTGAATCCCACGTATCCACCAGGGAGTTTTCCTCGTTTCCTGTATATGGTGAGCTCAACCCCCCTCTCTTGTATCTTTGTACCATGGTAATCTTGGCCTTCAAGGTACTTCTCTCTCTCTCTCTCTTTATCTTCCTGCATGAGAGGTTCCATCACTTTTGGAGACTCTTGCACTTGTTTGGTAACCTGATCCCATTTGGTTGGGAGTGCATTGATCCCCTTGAATAGGCTGTGGGAGTTCAATGGAACATGTTCTGTGATATTCACTTTTCATCCCTTACATCTCCATCTTCCTCTCTGCACTTCTCTTTGCCATTGTGGCTCAATTGTTAACACCCCCAGCCCTACTTGCATCTCTACACTGGTACCTCCAGAGGAGTGTTCTCTGCATGTCATATTTTGTGTGATGACTGAGGCTAACTGGGCTTGCCAGCTTCTTCAGTCTCTGTTGTTTGTCAGAACATCTTGTGTTCATCTACTCAGACAACTTTATAGTCATGTTTTCTCACTCTAGAAATACTTTATTGAGTCTACAATCATCATATTCCCCTTGTGGCATGTTGTTTTCCAGGGCTTTTTTATTTGGTGGCAGATTGCTTGTCTCAACTGGACAGAATCCATACCAAGCTAATCAGTCCACTCTATTTCTCTGTGCCTATTTCCTTCCTGTTCTCATGGACCTTTTTGATGCATTTTCTTTCATCACACCCTTATCCAATCCCTCTTCCTGTCTGAGATCTTTGTGCGATATTTTCTATATTAGGGTCTGGTTGATATTGTTTCTAGACTGCTCTTTTCTTTGAACAAATTGAGATGCCCAGGAGAGCAATTGGATGTTTTCTGTTTCTCTCCCATCTATTTCTTTGTACAATCATGCAGATCCTGATCATCTTTTGTGGTTTGTGTAGGCTATCCATTGCTATACTTCTAAGATTCCCCCCTTTTGTGGAATTGGTTGTGTTCACCAGCTTATCTATCTCACATATTCTTCTTTGGGTGAGTCTTCCTGTATAATCTTTTGCGTCTTCTCCCATCACATTTGGTCATATCACAGCCTCTGTTGTTTCCTTTCAACATCAGCCTTTGGAGGAGATCTTATAGGTTGGTATGTGGATTACTCCTAACACATTCATCTCTTATTACTTACATCTTGAGCAGCTTGATGTGCCTTTGGTTTTACCTACATCTAGTGTGGTGAGTTTTGAGTTTTGTCTGTTGAGTTTTAAGTCATCTCCATTTTTTTGTATATGTACTAACACAATGCAAATTGATTACCAAAGACAAAAAGGAGAAGACAGTGCACACCAAATTGAATATAACATGAGGAAATAATGATTACATTTCTTATGTTTGGTTTCAACAAATCCTGCAGAGTGGTTGTCATTGGGAAGATAAAGATTCTCCCATACTCCACTAGAAGAACAAGGAAAAGAGGAATGTGTTTTGGGAAGAACATCAAACAAAATGATCTAGAATTGGATCCCAACCAAGATACAGTATAATAGGTTACTAAGACTAAAGACAGTAAGCACAAGACAAGTGTAAGGGTAGGACTATGCCTTGTGCAGTTAGGTTTCTTAGGTTTTCTAAAAGATGCAGAAATGACCATGTCAACTGTATAGATACACTGCCAAAGCAGTCTTGCAGAAAAATCCCAACTCAACAGTAGGTACTAAGCAAGGGCAGATCAGTTTAATACACCCTCCCCCAATGCAGATGTCGAGTAAATGTTCCCTCCCTTGTGAGGCAATTCCTAAACACTGGGGATGTCGATATGGAGTTTCCTCTACGAGTAGTGCAATTTCCCAGGTAAGAGACCAATTGGGCCCACCCATCATTTGAGATGTATAGCTGGGGTGTTACCTGGAACTGTAGTACAAAATACTCCATTACAATATCCCCCCTAGTAGTTCCAGTTGGATATGTCCAAGTAGATGGGGTTTGGAGTTGCCTTGTAATGTAGCTGAGGGCTCCTCCTCCTCCCTCCACAATATCCATCTTTTGTATGTATTTCACCACGATCTACTGCCAAAAGCCCTAGCTACACTACATATTCTAATGTTCTGCCCACACCCTACCACTAACTAAATTTTTCTGATTTCCTTTGTTTTACCCTCTCTGTAATGAAAGTACCAAATGTATAAATCAGTAACAACAAATTGTGTGAAGAGTATTCTCTGCTTGAGAAGAATGCTGCTGCACTAAGCAACCCCCATTCTCATAGATGTTACACCTCTATGGGCTTTCCTTTTCAGTCTATATTTCAGAAAGGAGCTCATTTTTCTAATTGGTTCAGTGTGACATTCCAACTCTTAGTGGTGAAGGGAGGTAAATAGCATTTTGAAGTTGACATTTTCTTACATGAAAACGTATTTTAGATCAATACTTACTTTTTTGCACCCTTCCTTCACACTTCCATTGCATTTCACTTGTAATATCAAATATGAGCCTGTAACTGTGTTATTGCTCATGGTGATTACTGTGTGTGGAGGTTGTGTTGCCCTCCTGTTGGTGAAGTGCTACACCATTATGATGATTAGATCATAAACTGGTGCAAGACACGTAGACATGTATAAGGGTGGGAGTTTGTTCAAGATAGTAGCCCTTAATAAGGCATAGAGGTAAGTATCTATCTGAAATACATTTCCAAGTAAGGAAGATGTTAACATTTGCCATTTGCAATTAATGTTTTGTTTTGGCAAAAGAAAAATACTTTGTTTGCCATTGTGGCTAATGGAAAAAAATATTGTTCAAATGTTTTGAAGGTAAGTTGTTTGAATTGTATAATATAATAATTTTACTTGTAATTGACATTGATAGTTATAGTTAAAGAACCTGGCCCTATACAAAATCTTACATTGACAAGTCAGCCAGCATATAGCCATGTTGATTAAGTTAAATAAATGAATAAAGTGAGGTGAGCAGCGTGGGCTTAAAGATGATGATCTACGAGAGTTTATTAAACAACAAGACCTTGAGAGAGAAGAGAAGAAGAAAGACTGAAAGGAGAGAAAAGAGAGACTGAAAGTAGAAGGAAAGAAGAAGAGCACAAATTGAGAAATAAGAAAAGGAGAAAGACCCAAATTTGAGAAACAGAAAGACGACATGGATGCTTTTCTGGGGAGATATGAAAGATTTGCTCAAAGTTGGAACTGGACAAAGGTGATAGGTAGTCTGTCTCAGCCCACTTCTGACAGGAAAAGGCCTACAAGTGTATGGAGACATGATGTCAGAAGATGCCATGGACAATGGCAAGTTAAAAGTGGTCTTGCTGAAATGCTATGAACTTACTGAAGAAGGTTTTTGTTGGAAGTTCAGAGAAGTCAAACCTGCCACTGGAGAAACTGTATTTCAGTTTGTGGCATATATAGGGCTATACTTCACCAGATGGATTGACATGGCCAAGTGTGAAAATAGTTTTGAGGGACTGGCAGATCTACTAATAAGTAAACAGTTCATAATAATGTGGATGGGATGATCAAGCTGGCAGAACAGTATATGGAAGCCCATGTATGGAGTATAATTGGCAAGTCCAACAATAACCAGTGAAAGTCAAAACCAGTGGTGGCTGACCAGAAACAGAATAATACCAAAGGTGACAAGTACTTAACAGATGAAAGAGAAAAGATATGCTTTGCTTGTTATAAAATCAGGCAATTTATGAATGAGTGCAAGTCTTTCACCAACAAACAGCAAAAATCTCAACATAAAGCAGATGTAGCTACCTACAAAGATTGTGCTAGCAGGAAACAAGTCAAGAGTGACTATCACCATTTATGCTGCTCCAAGAAGAAACAGAATAGAAACAACACATCAGACGCACCATAAGAAGGAAGTGCTGTCTTTAATACTAAAGAGTGTATGGCTGAGGGTCAGCTCAAGTTAGTAAATGGAACAACGGTGCTAGTAGTCATTGGATAATGTGACAAACATCAGGAGGTGCAAACAAACCACAAAATGCCAATTGTTAAAGGCTATGTCTGGGACAAGAAAGTGAAAGTCCTATGAGACACTGGGTGCAATAGTGCAGCAGTGAGAAATAGTCTAGTATCTGAAAACCAGATGACAGGCTAAGTGTGCCTGTGTGTGCTAATTGATGGGACAGTGAGAAAGTCTCCCATAGCAAGAATACAGGTGAATACATGGGAGACCATGAGGCTATGTGTATGAAGGCACCAATCTCCAACTTGGTGATTGGAAGTATACCAGGCAGTAGAAGTTTGGAGGAACCAGACAGAAAGAAGGCTGAAGCATCTGCAGTTACCACTAGAGCTCAAGAATAGAAAAGAGCAAGGCATCAAGCCTTTCAAATTTTGAAAATTGACTTTATAAATTTAGGTCTAGATGAACTGAAGGAAGCACAGAAGAAAGACCCTTCACTGCAGAGCTGTTATTTTTGGTGCTTTTTTTACCATGTATGCAGTGTACAATTCTGCATAAACATGACTTTTAGTCATAGTTACAGAAAGGGCAAGTTATATGATTACTCAATTACATATATAAACATCAGATAATGAAATAAATTATGAATGGGGAGTAATCTATTAATTATAGTTTCAATTCATCTTAATTTTTCATTTAATTGATTAATCATAATTTTTGTCGATTAATCAAAACTGTGGTTAATCACTGCTCATAATTAATCAGTTAGTTGAAGTTAGTGTTTCTGATTGATACTGTTTTTAATTACTGCAGTAGTCAATTAAACAAAATTATGATTAATTGATTAATATGAAGAAAATACAAGTAATTGAAGGGAAGATATCCACTGCTAACTCTCTGACTACTTAAGTGTTAAATACAGGCTGTCTGCCACTGTAACTCATTTTGAACTGTTGACTATGGACATTAATGTAAATTTGTAAGTATTGCTAGTAAAGGCTTAGATGGATCTTCAACCACTTACAAAGTCCTGAACCCATCCATGATAAGGTGTAAATTGTAAAATCTGTCTTTTGCATTGTTTTATAATTTGTGTAACATTATTCTTTAATGTCCAATAAATCATAAAGTTTCTTTTTTTTTGTATTGTAATCAGTATATTTAAACACCTTCATTGTAACAGAAAACAATTTGACTATTTTCTAGGTTACTTGGTCATCTAGGCTTCCTAGAAACATAATAACAAAATAAGTACTGTAAATATATATATATAT
>NW_013667677.1:162964-166302 GCF_000517525.1 Limulus polyphemus | reverse complement strand
AAATACTGAATTGACAGCAAGGTGATCTGAGTGTCTCCTGCCATAATGCTTTCTATGTGCAAAATGTACTTATATTTGTATGTTTATTACAAAAAATGGTGCAATAATCAGTAATTGTCAATTTTGTCATTAAATACTACACCAAATACAAAATAAATAGCACCATTAAATTTCTTTTAAAAAAACTGGTTATTATGAAGTTATTTTAAAATTTGTAAGTTCCTATAGTGAACATAATAAACTTCCTCTTATATGTATATGTATATACAGAATTTGAATGGGGGGGTTGCTTCTGAAGTTGAATTATTCCGTCCTAGTTTGTAAAGTTTATCTCGTATTCTTTCCATTTTAATTTGATTGTGAAAAAATATATATCGGGATAATCTGAGAGTGGACCGTAAATTTTATTTTCCAGCAATTGGAACTAGTGCTCATAATATAGCTTTCTTTCATATTTTATTTTATCAAGTTGTTTTTGTGGTACAGAGATTGATGTTCTTTACTTAAATTACAAAACCTTGTGCTATAGATTTCAGTTTGTGTTGGTTTTAAATTTGTTAATAAACTGATAATTATAGTTTTCAAAATTTGGTATCTTATTATTAACTTGTTACCAAGCGATGTAGAATTTGAATATGAATATTCATTTATATAACCTATGTATTGGGTTATTTAAACAATATGGAAATATTTTGTACAACCTCATATCTGTAGTATGAATTAACTATTTTCAGAATAATATAAATTCTAATGCACTGGTTTTTTTTCAATTTCTAGGCTTCTTCATGATCATCTTAAGAAACATAAACCTACATAATATTTTTCATTTTTCCCTCTTTATAATATAAAAGAGAGCAAAAAGAAATGATGCATAAATTATTCGCATAATTATAAAGAAAGCGTATTAATGTTTTTTAGCTTGATGTGGATATTTTGATAGGTTTTTTTTTTTATGTGCATTTCTAAAATAACTTTCTTTTCAGCTGGGGCTGCTGTACAACCAAATCAAGGTCCAGCACCTGCTGATATGCAACGTGCCTATGCTGCCTTGGGACTACCATATAATGGTAATGGGCACACAAATTTTGGTCAAGTATTGCAGCATAGTAAAGGTGTGCGGTTACCTCTTCGTAAGTTTATTTTCTATCAGAAATATAAATAGTGTATGCTGCTGCTGTGTATATTGGTGTGTGTATTTCTGTATATGTCAAGTTTCAACAGATCTTGAGAATAAACTGTAAATTTCGATTATTAATACAATTGACAATTTTAAGTTTTATTTTCAAAATTTTTGGTCTTATAATCTTTAAATTTCCCAAAAAAAAACTTTAAAGGTTTTCTTTTTCACTAATCATTTTTGGCTAAATCTAGGTCCTTAGATTTTATTAAATTGTTTTTTTTTAGGAATATTTATATAGCACCTAATTAAGATTGGCTGTGTAATTGCATTTATCCATATGGCAGTTTTGAACTGATAAAAGCAAGGGGTCTTCTCAATAACTTTTATCTTTCAATTTTGCTCTAAGTGATCATTTAAAATGATCATAGAGACCCATTTTAGTATTGGGTAGAAAGTTTGTAATTATGTATTTGTAGAATAACTTATAGTTTATCTACAAGAAATTTAATAATGTTTTCAAATATTAAGTCTTACCATAGATTCTATAGTTGTTAACAATTTCTGTGTGGGAAATAGTGAGATAAATAACATAAAAAAGTAGGGTTTATACAGTACTACCTTGAAGTAACTATCTGAAGGTGCATGTTGCAATAACTATGTCTTGCAAATATACCTATATAATATATCCATCAGAACTTTTGTTTGCCTCAACAAGAAAGAGCCTGGACATCTGTTAAGGATTAAAAGTAAGCTGCAGTGCTGCAAAATGACATTCTACATATTACATAATTTATGTCTATAGCTGGGCGTTTAGTGGTATTTGCTAATTGAATATTCGATTAAACCATTAGAATAATCATCCTGTACAAGCAAATGAACAACAACCAAAAAATTGGTATGTGCTACTTTCATAATTTTACCACCACGACATTATTCTAATATCATATTACTCTTCCTATTTTCATTCACCTTTTTAAAGTAATTTTTGAAATTACACTTATCTCATATCATGGACTGAGATTAATGATTAAGTTTAACTATAAATTACGGGGCTTCTTGCCAAACAAGCTGTAACTTGCTTAATTAAATGTTTTTATGCATATTAAATATAAACAATATCAATTGGAGGTTTCATTAAAAAAACTTAATATTGATTATGTTTATAGCAAAACAATTCAAAATTCCTATTGAAATATTTTTAGAGGTATAGCAATGTTTACAAGAGGTTTAGTGCAGTTTTGGAATTTTCCCCCATCGGATTTGTCTCATGGCTAGTCATGTATCTAGGGCTCTAAACTTGGTAGCAGTATGCCTCTCTTGATCTAATAGGTGTTGTCTCTCCACCCTCTTTTTTTATTGGGTTTACTCTCAGTTGGGCATATCTCTCGTCACTACATTCTCTACTCAACTCCAGACTTCTCATTTTGTGGTTTCTGATTCCTCATCCTCTATCCAGTATTGGCTGATGCTTTCGGCCAGGACAGGTCTCCCCTTTTTTCTATATATCTATCCTCCTCCTTGTCTCCTACATCATGTTCTTACATTCATACTTGATACAGGGCTCAATTTTAAGGAAATTTCCAGATAATCCTTCAGACAACCTGACCTATATCAGAGGTTGTCCAGAAAGAAAACACATAGACCCTCAATAAAGATCCAGTTAGGACAATATTGATGTCAAATACCCTAAAAAAGACCTGATTACAAGAATTTTGATGTTTTTGCATCTTATTTATTTCCAAAAAGTTCATTTAATTTTTGATGCCTTATTTCCTGGGAAGTTTCGTAACATTTTTTGGAAAAACTAAGCCCAAACCATGCTAATGTTACATAGTATCTTAAGGAAACAAACAGTCAATGATCTGTAAAAATTTTAAACAGAACAGTGATCTTGGCCAATCAGGTTCAATGTTTTCATTCTAACTAGCTTGGCCTGCTCACCAAGTACAGTAAAGTACAGCCTGTAGTAAGACTAGACTTGCATCGGAACTCCCACAAATACTACTATAATATGAACACAATGCCTGAGCACTACACATGTACACACACACACACACACACACACACACACACACACACACACACACACACACACACACACACACACACACACACACACATACTACCACTATATATATTATTGTTTATATTAGTTTTACTTAGTTAGTAGTACGACGTAGGAGTAGTACGTAACAACGTACTTACTTACTTTTATTTT
>NW_013667677.1:158836-162892 GCF_000517525.1 Limulus polyphemus | reverse complement strand
ACACTACACTACACACACACACACACACACACACACACACACACACACACACACACACACACACACACACACACACACACACACACATATACCACTGATATATATTGTTGTTCATATTTGTATCTTGTATTGACCTGGAGAGAGTCAAAGCTAGCCTTATTTTATTTATTGTTATTCTTACTGATCAAAACTTTAATAAAATTTTGTTTACAGTTATCTGTATTATGTTCTGTTTAATTCTGGATTTTCCTGCTTTTCTCATGGTAACTAGGCTTTCTGTATTTCGTAGACTCAGTTGATCATGTCTAATGTTAACCTTAGGCCTATACGTTCATAACCAAAAGGGATCAACATTTCAACTGTGATAATTAATGTTGAAAATATTGAATGTGATTTTGTAAATTTGATTGTTTTAGTTCCTACCAGAGTTTCATTGGTAAGAAGTTGAGATAGCCATGTTGGTTATATTGTCGTAAGCATGTATACTAGAAATTAATCTCGCTAAATATGTTATTAGCATTCGTTTTCGTTGCAAATTCTTGTCCACTCGTATATATGCATACAAACATCACATAATACAATGTATGGTAATGTAAATAACTGAGCTGTATACACTGTACTGTGTTACCACACATGGCTATTCATGCTCGGTTGAACTCCATACAAAATTTACATTCGTATAGCAGCACAGAGGCACAGCTTGTCCACAATAGAAAGTTTAATGACTAAACCAGCATTATTAGCCAATCACAAAAGCAAACTTTTTCTAATGTTTTCAGCCTCTTGGTGGATTGCTCCAATATTTCTCTTGTCCAAAGTACAATCTGTTTTTGAACAAAATAAATGGACTAAAAGGTATTTTTGTGAGGAGTCAAATTTTTTGAGTTCATAGATGGGGAATTTACCAATGATTTTGGTCGAAGATCATAGTTGGTGTTGCATGTTTAGTGTGGGCATGGATAAGTGTACAGTAGACTGTGATGCTGTTTTGAGTAAGGGTCTATCCCAGGGAGGTAGTTGTCCATTGGGGGTTTATGTTGGTCATCCAAGGAGGAATTTAGTCATCTCTGACAACTGTTAAAATTTAGCCCTGTGATACTCATTGTAGAGTTGTTTAGATAGTACCTTTTTCTGACATGCTAACTCTTTACAATTTAGGCATAATTGGGCAGATATATTTTTTTCCATTTTATGCTTGTAGAAATTGTTTTATTTTATGCAAAATTCCGGAATTTTTTTTGACCAACCTATTTTCCTACTAATATTTTTCCAGAAATAATTCACTGCTCCGCACGCTTTGTGTCTCAATTTTACAAATGCTTAAAACAGTCTATTGAAAGAAGTAGTAAGCATCTAGGGTGTGCTGATCATTTTTTGAGAGGAAAATGACAAAAAACATGATTCTACTTCATTCTCAATGACTCCAACAAAGAAAAGAAAATTTTATAGTGAGTTGAAGTTTAAGCATGAGTATTCAAAAAAGTTAAATGATACTGTATTATCCTTAAAAGGTATGAAATATACAAGATATGCAGTTCGTGTATGTGATTTTTCCCATGCTCACAGACGTAAAAATGGCATCAAAAAACATCTCAACACTATTAAACACCAGCTAAATTGTTTGAGGGCATCTGGAATTAATAAACTGGACTTGTTTTTGTATAACCGTATACCAAATCAGAAAAAGATGTGATCGGAGTGGAATGTTTATTCACCTTCTTCATTGTGGAACACAATCTTCCTTTGGTGATTTCTGCACATGCTTCAAAATGTTTTACCAAAATGTTTCTGGGTTTGGAAATTGCTAAAAGATACAGATGTTCTAGAACCAAAACCTTTGCAGTAGTTTGAGGAATGACCAACAGTGCAAGTGAGGGAACTGTGAGTAACGTTGAAACTAGGGGTTACAACTTGTCCGCTGATGGCAATAAGGATATTGACAGTAAAGTGTGGAGACTCAAACTAATCTGAAGCATGTGTGCACATGCTGACTGTCTCTTGGAAAATGCTTACAGAGGTTAATTGAGCAGTAGAGGTCTTTGAAACAATGCTTTACAGTCAACCATGATGAAAATGGTGAAGAAAAAAAATCCACATGAAGGCAAAGTCTGTTCCATGCAGATCAGAGGTATCAGTGGAGAAAGAGTGATTGTTTAGAAAAATGAAAAAAAAAAAAAATTCCAAGTGGGATGGTAGGGGACACACCTGACACCAGGAAACTTATACAAGTTATTTACATTAAGAAGAATTGTTGTATACATATGCAGTGAACATTTATACTCATTGGACAAAAAACTGGCACTAGGGAAGTGACTACCTTCTTCTTTGGGTCATACTCGTCTGCTTTTAAAAATAAAGTTTTGCAGTTACCCATTGTATCTGTTTCCAGTGAAAGACCTTTTTGACTGGTGGTCAGGTGAAGATCCAGGCACTTCTTTGGGTCTCCCCAACAAAATTCCCCCCCCCCCTCTCTCTCTCTCTCTCCTATTTTTCGAGTAGAGCACAGGAGATTCTTTCCATTTACCAGTTTCTTGATTCTGAGGTGGTGGACCTTGGAGAATCCTCACTGGTTGGGCTTAGCACAATATGGTGAAAAGTAATCATGATGGCAAAACTGTCATTGTAGTTTGAGGCACCCTCACACGGCTAATGTACCCTCCTGCAGCCAGAACCTGTTCATTAGAGTTGTGGTGAGCACACACCGTATGGTTTGATCATGCCCTAAACAAACTACACATATTGGTTCACCAACTGCTTGTGTGCAGGTGCTCAGTTGGCCATATTCAAATTCTGTCCAGCTCTGTATCACTGGAGGCTCTTTTATCTCTCCCCTTTCTTCTCAGGTGAAGAGTATACTTTGGTCAAGACAGGATGCAGTCTTCCATAAGTGTACCCCTGTGGAGCCCCTGCCACTAGGTGTCATGTTCCATGGGCTTTCCATTTGTGTGCTTTCTGAAGGGAGCTCATCTGGATTTAAAATTTGCACTAGCCCCTCCACCACTGAAAATGTATTTCCTATAGATATTCACCTCCTTACACAATCCCACTCAACCTTCCAGATTTTATTCTTGTCTCATCTAAAAATGAAGTTATCTCTAGTGCAGTTGCATAAGGAGAGTTACAGTGCAATTAGTTTGTGTTGCCCTCCTATTAATGGAAGGCTATTGTTAATGTGTGTATTATACCCTCTCACTCTAGGAAGCTATATTTTTATGAAAGAAGTTGATACATGTATTCCATGTTTCTCCTTTTATTTTTCCACATCTAACACTTGGTTCAGAACATTTACTTTCAGATGTTACTGCAGCTTGTACAGATAAGCTTGAGTAATAATGATATTTAAAAAGGATTTGACCTTTGAACTTTTATTTGATAGTTTTTAGCTATAGGGAAGATCAGACGTAATGATTATGAATCAACTATTAAATCCAATTCTATTGTTTAACAATTGATAAAAGACCATAATTAAAAAAAGTAAGTTTTAGGATTAATTGGTGTGATATGCAATAACTAAATTATGTTTATGATTTTAGCTATGAAAGATTTGCAAAGTTTGGGAGTATTAGCTTCAAATCAACAACAACAAGGACAGTCCCAAGAGAACCAGCTTAGAGCAGTTACACCAAGCTCAAACACCCAGGATTCTCAAGGGTTCAGTACAGCTGAAGGTGCGCAAATGAATCTTGCGGGTAAGAATATGGTATCTGGTGGCACGGCTTCATCTGGTAGTCTTTCAGGAGATGTAGGTAATCAGATATCAACAGTTGTGCAAGGTTCTATGCCACAACCTGCCTCTGGATCCAAAATTTGGCACCAGTCTGTAACTCCTAACCTACGACATCATTTGGTCCAAAAAATGTGAGTACGTTCATGTTGAAAATCTTTTCGTATTTTAATTATTTTTGAATTTTAAGTATATAACATTATTATTTTTTTTATCATTTTCGTTATTATTTTTCCCCTTTTTTTTTTTTTTTTTTTTTAATCATACTAAACTCCTAATAACACTTAATTTTAGGTAAAAATGTAATTGTACTTATTTCAGAATTATTCATG